>NC_064920.1:666488336-666790917 GCF_023897955.1 Schistocerca gregaria
CGTATGTTTACCACGTCATTGAACGACATTTCGGGTCCTAGATGTGTTTGAAGGCTCTAATGAGGTTTGCATTATCCCTAATCATGTGTTTCGGGATTCTGTAATATGTTTGGAGTAGATAAAATACATCGGTACCCATACGAGGGCCGAAACAAAAATATTTTCGAATTTGGTCATGGTTTTCCACAGCAACATTGTCAAATACAAACACTACTTTCACCGAATGTAGTGTATGTAACGTCTTTCCCACCGCGCAATATCTTCTGAAATAGCTAATACATGGGTGAAACTGTTTTTCAAAATACACAACCATGTTCAAATCGGACTCCAACCCCATGTGTTAGCAGCGCCATGAGAACTTCAATCTTGCCACAGTTAGATGGACCTACAATAATTGCTCGTATATTATGAGGCAGGAGAATTCCAATCTTCTTCTTCTTAAGAGCTTCTTTTGCGTCTGCACAGGACCATTCACCAGCACAAAGTCCTTGTGGTGCGGATGTTCCACCCGCACTGCCATGATACCGAATACATCAGATACTGACAAGTAGCGGACATGTGCAGGAAGACACACTTGTAAGGATGGCAACAGTATGTGTAGCCACTATAACTCTATCACTTAACCAACTGAGCTATATTCAAGACACCCATGAAAAGTAACCTCTTCATTCAGTTTGACAATTACTGGTGAGGAGGTGTATGAGGCAGTTGTCTGCTACTGCAAGAGCTTAGATGTATCATTGAAAACAATGATATTAATCAGTACAATACTTGGACTGTAATGAGAGAGGTGTGGAATAAAACATAAACACAGTCTCACATTACGATGGTCGACTGAAAAGTAATGCCTCCACCTCCGTAACTCTTCAACAGTTGACAGCATCGGAATGCAGCAGGTACTGGCTTGTTCCGTAGCCTCTTCTCTACAGCTCTAGTCGGCGGGAAGCCTTAGCAGTGAAAGGTTGTATTGTTGCAGTGTAAAGTGGTGGATGACATCGGAAGTTCACTGAGGCTTTTTGCAGATGATGCTGTGGTGTATCGAGAGGTTGCAACAATGGAAAATTGTACTGAAATGCAGGAGGATCTGCAGCGAATTGACGCATGGTGCACGGAATGGCAATTGAATGTCAATGTAGACAAGTGTAATGTGATGCGAATACATAGAAAGATAGGTCCCTTATCATTTAGCTACAAAATAGCAGGTCAGCAACTGGAAGCAGTTAATTCCATAAATTATCTGGGAGTACGCATTAGAAGTGATTTAAAATGGAATGATCATATAAAGTTGATCGTCGGTAAAGCAGATGCCAGACTGAGATTCATTGGAAGAATCCCAAGGAAATGTAATCCGACAACAAAAGAAGTAGGTTATAGTACGCTTGTTCGCCCACTGCTTGAATACTGCTCAGCAGTGTGGGATCCGCACCAGATAGGGTTGATAGAAGAGATAGAGAAGATCCAACGGAGAGCAGCGCGCTTCGTTACAGGATCATTTAGTAATCGCGAAAGCGTTACGGAGATGATAGATAAACTCCAGTGGAAGACTCTGCAGGAGAGACGCTCTGTAGCTCGGTACGGGCTTTTGTTAAAGTTTCGAGAAAATACCTTCACCGAAGAGTCAAGCAGTATATTGCTCCCTCCTACGTATATCTCGCGAAGAGACCATGAGGATAAAATCAGAGGGATAAGAGCCCACACAGAAGCATACCGACAATCCTTCTTTCCACGTACAATACGAGACTGGAATAGAAGGGAGAACCGATAGAGGTACTCAGGGTACCCTCCGCCACACACCGTCAGGTGGCTTGCCGAGTATGGGTGTGGATGTAGATGTAGATATGGAGCCCTGTGCACCCGGTCGGCCAATGTGATTTAAGCAACGTTCAGTCACTGAATTCTTGACAGCAGAAAGTGTCACCCCAAAGGATATTAATGTTGAATGAAAGCAGTTTATGGTGATTGTGTTGATGTGAGTACTGTGAGTCGTTGGGCGAGTAAGTTTATAGATGGTAAGGTGGGAACATCTAACCTGCGGGATAAATAAAGAGTTGGACGTTCTGTGACAGGGGCCACCGAGTTTCACAAGTAAAATGTTGACAGATTGATTCAGGACGACGGATAAAAATGGTCCGAAAGTAAAAGGGATATGTTTTCCTGCAGCATGACAATGCCAAAGCACACACTTCACCTATCACCACATCAGAACTTCAGAGACTGAATCTCACCACCGTACGGAATCCTCCATACAGTCCACTGTCTGACTTCCATCTGTTCCTAATAATGAAAGACGATATGTGGGAACATCATGATGCTTCTGATGAAGACGTTGAGGGAACTGTGAGCATGTGGTTGCGGAAACAGAGTGCCGACGCCTTCCGTGGCGGTTTCAGGAAACTTGTTCATCGTTGGCAGAAATGTATCCAGTTCGCTGGTGATTATGTGGAAAAGTGAATATCGCTAATTAACACATTCTAGGGATTATTTCTTCATTTGATTTATTAAAATATTCACATCCAAACCCATTTAACGAATGTGGATGCATTACTTTTCATTCAGCCCACGTGTATATCTTTCTTTATCTTTTTCTTTGCGCCTGTACAATACTTTCCAAATGAAGCTTTTTGATGTGCATTTAATTCTGTGCGTATCTCCTTCAGACCAACGGGTACCTCATAATATCCTGGTTTTTCACATGCACATTTAACCTGTTGCTCTTTCGGCTCTGCGTTCATGCAGAAACAAAGGTACTGCTCCAAATCATCATCATTCACACTATGCACATGTAGAAAGTTTACATCAATATATTCAGATTCTATGCTTGGCAACCAATGACTCAGTGTTTCTTTTGCAAGGTAAAGCACATTATCCACTGTAAGTAGGCTGTTTAGGTTTTCACGTTGGTAACATCACGTAGCGCTCTGTATGAAAATCACTGGCTGTGCTGTGTTTAGTCTGTGGCTGGTTGGCATTGTTGGAATATTGTAGTGTTGGGCAATTGGATGTCAACAGCGTGTAGCGTTGCGCAGTTGGAGGTGAGCCGCCAGCAGTGGTGGATGTGGGAAGAGAGATGGCAGAATTTTGAGAGCGGACGATCTGAACCGTGTCCATCAGAAAGAATCAGTTTGTAAGACTGGATGTCATGAACTGATATATATATATATATATATATATATATATATATATATATATATATATATATATATATATATATAGTGACTTTTGAACACTATTAAGGTAAATACATTGTTTGTTGTTTATCAAAATCTTTCATTTGCTAACTATGCCTATCAGTAGTTAGTGCCTTCAGAAGTTCTGGACTTAAAAATACCTTCTGAGAGATACCAGATAACACAGAGGTTAATTTATTTGCCAGCTACACGATTATTACACGACGCTACTAATGATTTATTGATTATATGATTGCTTTTGCGATGTATCTGTTTTATATCTGCACAGTTTTTCCGAATTCTTCTGGGAAGTAAAACATGTTTTAGTAGTAACTTTTGTGGTATAGCTAAGATGAGACAGCATTTTTCGTAGCACAACAATACGTTACAGTATAGTACTTTCTTGATCACAGTAATGTACGTAATAACTACGATATCTAAACGCATAGCATCTCACTCTTGTTTATTACGACGTAAGTACATTGACTTCTACAGAACTTTGCTTACGGACGACGATAATTACGACACTTGGCACATTTTTTACCCTTAAGTAACGACAGAGATTATCTTACAACAAGACAAACAGTTTAGCGCTACAGTAAACGTATTTGAGTGATTATTTTTGTACTTAAAACATATATTTTTAAAGATTTGTGAATCACAAAGACACAAAGAAAGTTTTCGGTGATACATTTCATTCGATTGATGTAATCTGTGGCACCTGAGGGTATAATTACATTAATCCTCAGGGGGTACATGCCTACTTTGTGTACTAAGCGTGGCAAGTGCTAGGAGCCCTAGCTAATATGGTATTTGCTTATACACTTTACTCATCAGTACCATATTTCTGTAACACAGAATTACACAGCTCACTGATCATTTCACTGAGAGAGTCAGTGACACATGTTTATGCAACTTCACACTTATGAAATTGTTTTTTTTGTCTGTACTTTGTAAACTCTTCATATTTTTTCGGAAGCATTGTGATACTATGAGAGCTTTAAATGTATTTGGTATGGGATCATGATTTTTAAGGTATGTTTGAGGCAGATGACACTATTGAAATGAGCACAGAATTTTTTTAGGTTTTTAAATTATTACAGAAAGCTCCAACGTTTTTGAGGTTTGACTGAGGTGTTTTGATGTTATTATTATGATGACGATGTGTATTATGCTGTTGAGGTATGTTTATGATCAATAAGCTGATGCTATATGAGGAATTTGATTATACTATGTATTTATTATGATGAAATATTGAAGAAGTGTGGACAAATATGTGTATGTGTGATAAGGTAAGAAATAATCAGTAGTGGTTAGGGACTCTGATTTGTGAAAAAGGCTGTTGGAAACCAAGAATCGTACTTTAAGAGTTATGAAATGTGTGTGCATGCGTGAATGTATCACAACACTGCTATTCATGAGATTTCATTTCTACACATTTCTACTGTAATTTTTCGACCTGTGAAATTTTATTGGTATCAAACTGTCACTGTAGAGGAGATGACTGTCATAAATGTTTCGGTAAGGAAGTTAAGTGACCTTGAGGTAGTGCATTGTGGTCGCCCAGCTGCGCCAGTCACCTGGAGGAAAAGCCATTAGGTGGAGAAAAAAGAGGCCATTAACCTCGCTATTGAGATTCCTTTGTAGAAAGCATCGCAAATACGACACGCTCATTACTTGGAAACACATGATTATACTGTGGAGATTGTACTTTGTGCTACTTACTGAAATGCTTATGAATCGATGGGAAATATTTTTACATCTGCACATTTGATTATGACAAGTGTCTTTCTACGAGAGTTGAGAGAATTTCTACTGACTTATGAAATGCCACATGGCTATTGAATGATGTTTTTATGCTTTGCTTTGTACATAGTTGCTTATTTCATTTGATATCTGGTTTTCAGCTGTGTTGCAGCATTTGTTTTATAAAATTAAATTAAATGTATTTGCTAATGTTAACACTTTCTGTCAACAGATCTGTTAAATAATAATTCTACGATCCACATTATTCAAAAAAGGAGCACTTGGAGAGAAAAGAACAATAAGAAGGGACTAATAACAGTAACTGCATACATAATTTTCTTTTCAGGTACTTGGTAAATTTTTGTAGAGTAAGTTGTTTTGGTGCACCACTTTAATGACATAGACATTAAGATGTGAATAGACATTTCCCTTATCTGCGTTGTTGTCGTTAGTGTACTATTTTTCCTGCTTGAGCTATGTCATATTTAGGTATAAGTTATTGCATTTGGTGCTGCTGTTTGCCAGGCATAGTGCTACTAAATTTTACTTTGTATTACTCTCTTAAGTCTGTTTTACTACAGATTTATTTTTCTTGTTGCTGCGCATTGGCTCATATTCGTTGTAAAGTTGCATTTGATTTGATAATTTAGATCTACTGCTGCTTGCTTTGCCAATTTGCATTTTTTGTCATTGCTGTTTGCGTTAATTGTTTTGTGCTGCTGCATTGCCTCGTCCCTTAGATTATGCAGATGAGCTCAGTAGATTTAAATTAGCTTAAGAAGGGGTAGGCTATATAAGAGAATGAGTTGTGATGAATTGGAAGAAAAATGCATTGAGAAGCTATAAGAAAATGGTTTGGCCAAAAAAGTAGTGTACAGTGGAGAATAGTTATTTTGAAAGAGGATATGAACAAAAAAGTAGGGTTAAGGCAACAGGTTTACGTAGGATTATGTTGGAAATAAATGATGAGGTAAGATAATGGAAATAAATAATGTGGTAAGAAATATGTGAACGTATGTATAAAGAAAGCATGCTTGGACAGGATTTTTTTTGTGGGAACAAATGTTGAAATAAGAGGAAAGATCTATGAAATGAAGTTTTGGGTTGGACTGCAGTACCAAATGTTGCACTGAAAACAAACCCTGTCCTATCATTTTGTGTTTGTGTACCCTTGTGTATTTGTGTTCTTCCTGTCTCTGTGTACGGTTTCATGGAATTTTTTCTCTTCTTAATACTAAGCTACATTCACTATTGTGAGGAATGCTGTTATCCTCAAATACAATATGCATTAATAATATGTTATTTACTTTGTAAAGATGTTAAGACATTTTTTATTCTGTTTTGTTTTAATGCTCATCTGTGAAGTTGCTGTTTCGAAAGTTATTCTGATCATTTATGTATTTACTTTAGTCATAACTCCTGTAACACTGATGTGTATGTTATTTCAATTCTTTTGTAAAGCCTGTATTACTACAAATGTTATCTGTATTGTTATGTTCTTTAATGATGTATTTTGTACCTGTGTAATTGTATTCTTATGTTGTAAATTTATAATTGTATAGACACCAGTTCTTCAAATTAAGTTTCATTTCACTGCACACGTTTCTGTTGGTCATAGTATATGCACAATATGTGAGAAGTTGGGACTGTTAGTGTTTGCATGTGTGCTAATAATTCAGCAATGGACTGGTTCTAAGGACAATTCCAAAAACTTCGTGAGTGCAAAAGTGGTGGTTTTTGGACTTGCTATATTGTCTGCAAGACTCTTCTATGGTGATTGTGCACCTGCACAGTTGCAACAGACGGTTGCTGGCCGTCTCTACAAGGACTGCAGTGGGTCTGCATCTTTGATGGCCAACAAATACCATACTCTCTACCAGGACTACAGTGGGTCTGCTCTATGATGACCTACCTGCCAATAGTCTTCAAAACTTCGACTGACTGTGTGGTGGGTTTGCTCTGTTGTGGCCCATTACCTGTCTGCATGTCAAGAGTCAGCACTGTCTTTCCATTGGAAGGACAACACTACTTCTTCAAGACTGCATGGAAATCCACTACTTCCGTGTGCATTTTCTTTTACTGCTCAGACTTTGAGAAAAATACTGCAATTACTACTGTGATAAATGATCAGGACTGTCTTTATGAGCCGGCCGCGGTGGTCTCGCGGTTCTAGGCGCGCAGTCCGGAACCGTGCGACTGCTACAGTCGCAGGTTCGAATCCTGCCTCGGGCATGGATGTGTGTGATGTCCTTAGGTTAGTTAGGTTTAAGTAGTTCTAACTTCTAGGGGACTGATGACCACAGCAGTTGAGTCCCATAGTGATCAGAGCCATTTGAACCATTTGAACTGTCTTTATGGACGGCGAGAAAATCTTGCTTTTGACCAACAGTGTATCAATAAGTGTGTGCATTTGATATCTTTGTTATTGTAATTATGAATTTTTTTTCAAATCTGTATTGGCCACTGCCCAAAACAATTTGTAAAAATTTTTTGGGGATTATTGGGGCTGTGTAAGTTGGCTGTTTAGGTTTTTATGTTGGTAACGTCATATAGTGCTCGCTCTGTATGAAAATCACTGGCTGTGCTGTGTGCAGTCTGTAGCTGGTTGGCATTGTTGGAATATTCACTATTGTAGTGATGGGCAGTTGGATGTGAACAGCATGTAGTGTTGCACAGTTGGAGGTGAGCCGCCAACAGTGGTGGATGTGGGAAGAGAGATGGCAGAGTTTTGAGAGCGGACGATCTGTATGTGTGTCCATCAGAAAGAGTCAATTTGTAAGACTGGATGTCATGAACTGATATATATATATATATATATATATATATATATATATATATATATATATATATATATATATAATGACGTTTGAACACTATTAAGGTAAATACATTGTTTGTTCTCTATTAAAATTATTAATTTGCTAACTATGCTTATCGGTAGTTATTGCCTTCAGTAGTTTATTTAGCTGGCAGTATTGGCGCTCACTGTATTGCAGCAGTTCGAGTAACGAAGATTTTTGTGATGTAAGTGATTCATGATAGATATAGGTTATTGTTAGTTGGGGCCATTCTTTTGTAGGGATTATTGGAAGTCAGATTGCGTTCCGCTAAAAATATTGTTTGTCAGTTCAGTGTTGATCAGAATAAGTAAAGAGAGAAATGTCTGAGTACATTTAGTTCTGCTCAGCTGTTTGAAAATCAAATAACGTAAGGGGTTTACCAGCACAGTAACTGATAATTTTCCAAAGGGGACGTTTCACCACATCATATAAGTTCATAACTGATACTTGCTGTAGAAAACACACTTGTCACCTTATTTCATGCAGAGTCATGATGTGCTGTTGTAATAGATAGTCTCTCACCAGTAAAGCAAATGTCCGGTGGAGGGGTGGGGGTGGAGGCAGTACGAATTACTTAGTACTCTGTGGTCATCTGCTGATTGATGCAGCGTTCTGCACGACATATTTGGTCCCAGTCGAACTGAGAAATAGGCACTTTAACACCCTTTGATACATTTTCAAATTCGATCCTCACCTGCAAGCCTCAGTCATGATGTGCTTCTTACTCACATTTACACGTTTCGTTCTACTAGGAATTAAGTTGTATGTAGAACTGAAAAGAGTGGGCACACTTGATAACTTCTTGTCTACACCATCTGCACTCTATCCTGCACTAGCACTGGGTTGTTCAGCTGGGATGGGCCGTATGTCGGTGACTAGTACTGCCCTCCATCTTGTTGTTTAGGACTACCATCAGCACTCAAAGTGCTGGGATCAGACTGTGCATCCTCATGAAATAAATCGATGAGAGGAACAGACAATAACAGCTCCTTGTTGCGCTCCAACAGGTGGGCTATGTGTGGAACCTTCTTACCCACAGCATCTGTACTCTGCCCCTGCAGTGCCACTCGGATGTTCTGGTACGATAGGTGACCAGTACAGACCTCCATCTTACTGTTGTTTAAGACCACGAGCAGCATTCGAGATGTTGGGAACAGGCAGGGCATCCTCATTACCCAAATTGATGAGTTTTACAGACAATAGCAACTTTCTGTCCTGCTGCAGCATTTAGGCAATGTGCACTATAGGATCCCATGTGGTCACTAAAGGTTGGAGGCTGCTCCTGCAGGTCCAGAGGACGGTGCATCTCTCAACAAAATAGCAGCTGAGGTTGCTGCAGGTATGGATGCAGCAGAGATCAACATGTAGGTGCTTGGCCCTGCAGTCTTTGACATTTCAAAAGCTGCTTCTAAACAAGGAGGAGGAAGCGTTTCACACTGAGCAAGACACAGAAACATCCAATAATAATGATAACTACAGACAAAGATGTGAACTAGGATACTTGCTTTTCCACTTCTTCCTTTTTGCTGGATCTCAACCTCTGCTGCTTGCACTTCATGGTTCTTCTGCTGCGTCTGCTAGTTGACTGAGTGAGACTGAGGTCGCAGAGCCTTATATCTTCTCTGATGACCTCACCAGATACCGCCACCCTATTGGCTGAAGCCTGTCAAGTGACGTGATTCAACGTTCGTATTGGTCCCACTCTTTTTTCTCGACCGCCATCTTGGATTAGGTCATGGGAGGTGAGTTGGGAGGGCAACAGCCCCCTCTGGTAGCCAATTAGACCAGTTGGTCTCCGAACCTCAAGGTGAGCACCTATGGTTCATAGTAGAATAGGGTGAAGTTAATGTTGGTAGTTAGACAAGTTCAAAAAAGGTAGGCAGTTCCAGCACAAGCAGCTATCTGGGCGAATTCTGAAACACATCTTCATGCCATGCTGCTGGATTGCCATTACTTGTTGAAAAGTATTGTCCACGTGCTCATCCATTTTATTTTATTTCCACTCGTTGTCTAGCAGGCTACGGCTACAGTCCTCAGCGGTGTGCTTGCTTATTAAATTCATCCCTGCTCATCACCAGCATTTCCTCAATTGTGTACACATGGATGCTTGCGGCAGTCTGGGTGAACATCTTGCCTTTTGCACTTCAGAAGACTGACAGGACCCCATCCTGCTGCATCTTCATCATTTGATGAATCATATCTGTCTTCTTCAAACATTCACCAAATACCATCGCTTTCCAAGCATCGTGCAAGTGGTTATGGTCAAAGTCCTCAGCTGCATGATTATAGCTAATATTCCCATTAAACTCACCCTTCTCCAGCACTGACATCTCATCCATTGAACATATGGTACACAGTAAAAAATTAGGTCCATCCTTTTGTGAATCTCAATGCAGACTGAGGGAATTCACCACCATTTTTTCCCTGAGCCGCCATCTTGGATTATGTCACAGGAGGGAAGGGACAAGGGCCAACAGCGCCATCTGGTGGTGGTGATGGTCTTATGAACCAGGTCAATTGGCCTCTGGACCTCAAGGTGAACACACTGGATCGAGTTACTGTCTAGTGGTCAATCAATGATACATCTAATTGTTTAAATAAACAATATACCATACTGCATACAAAATGAAGACTGCAAGGCAGTCCAGCACCACCAGTTTCCAGTTGGTGAGGAGAGGGGGGAGGGAAGGGGGTGAGGTGAGGGCAGGGGACGGAGTTAGGTTAGTGGATATAGCCTAATTAACCTATTTTCCCGCCAAAATTTGAATTTCCCACCATTATGTCAGAGGGACATTGCCACATCCATCCGCCATCTTGAATAACTTTGGCAACAATGTAGAGTGGGGCCATATTAACTTTGGCCTACTACAGTCGTGTGATGACAAAAGCCATTTAACTGGAATAACAATAAACTTGATTTGTTGTTTGTATGTATAACAATTGCCCATACCTTGGTCCCAAACATATCTGATGCTCTCTACCTGTAGCACGCACACCTAAAATGAAGAGGGCTATGCAATTACTGTAGTGATAAAGGATGAGGAGAGGGGGGGGGGGTGCTCTTGAATCTTATTAGTCCAAGAGAACTGATGGAGGAGGGTTGTATGGGCAAGATGGCGATTCCCTGGGGTGAGAGGGAGTGGGGAGTGACCTGCACAATTCCCTCAGGTGGGTAGGCTTGATGGTGCTTTCCCAGGGCGAGGGGGTTTGGGTGACCTTGAAAATTACTAAATGTCTGAAGTGTAAAATGATATTTTCCTTATCAGTGGATTAAATACGACTTAAGTAGCTACAGCCTGATCATGAGTCGTATTTGCAATTGATGTACGTATACGTAGACCTATACATACTTCTGCAACAAGTATAAGAACTTCAGACAAGCTCCTTCCTGTTTACCTATTATGATCAGTAGTGGAATATTATTTTGGTGCCTGCTTGCTACTGTGATTTGGTCTATTCTGAATTTTACCAAATGTTGTTTTCGTGCTTTGCAAATGTAACAAATTAATAATTAGTATTTTCAGTATTTACTAGGTTCCAAGTGTTTGATCGTTAAATTATCATAGAGATAATACTATTATGGCATCTCGTAATGTGGGAGTTGCTTTGAACTATCCTGGAGTTGGGTCTCTTATTCCTGCCATACGCCCCATCTCCTGTGCCTCTGAGGACATGACGTTCTAAATGTTGAATTTTTCCCTGTATTTTTATCCTTCCATGTTTCAACTGATTTGTTACGATCTTCCATTTCATTTTTGAACTGTAACATGATCTTCATCTCTTCAGATTACTATACTCAATGTTTTAAGTGGCAGACACTGTGTATCTATTAATTCTCATTCCCTCTACAATTACCCCATTTATTGCTTCCGCTACTGCGAAATTAAGTAAACCTTACTGTTTTATCATATACTCCAACAATCAGTCCCCCGTGTTTTCGTTAAGAGTGTTCCATATACAGGGTGGGTATAATCAAAAATGCAGTACTTAAGAGGGCCCTCATCAAAGACGAGCGATTGCAGAACATTAAAACTCCTTAGTGGTGTCAACGCAATAGCTGGGTGGGTTACTGAGAGCATAATTCTTTTGCAGTGATATGGGCTAGTGGGATACAGAATCTACCACTGAAAACCGGAGTATTATTCTCGCGAGAATTGGATTGTGAGTTTGGGAGCATTTCACTCTCATTTAAATATATGGCCAAAAGAGTTAGCCTTCAGGAATTGTGAAACGAACCCTGTCATCCAGGACTGCGTGCCACAAAGAGTGCAGTTTCGCCACGAGATGTGGAAATTCACAGGCGTCTATTATGCTGAATGAGGCCTAAGCGCTGTAGTGTGCGTGTGTGGCCAGGGAGACGCAGCAGTGTTAAATATGTCGGACCTAAGATCGGCCATAAAGCGAAACATTTATGAAAATTATTTAACGTTGTAGTAATTAAGGGTATGAACCCACAGTAATTTTAATCTACTATCCTTGATAAATTTTCATGGCGATCCCAATAAAACTTGAATATTGATCATATCTGTATTATTTTAGGATTTATTGTTAAAGTGAAATTAACAAGTTTTGTTACAAAGACCTGAATACCAAAATCTGAACGCTTTGGTCGATCTTAACGATCGACATTTCATATGTAAGCGCATCACTAAAATGATAAATGTTGTAATTATCAACTCTGTTACTTTATTTTCTTACAAGATATAGTAAATTTAAATTATCAGTATTTTCAGTTAAGTATCAGATCGTCATTTCCTCCACACAAATCACATTTAACGATGACAGCATGACACCTTATTGGATCATTAGGTAATAGAATATTTGTTGTAAAGTTCAGTGAATAATAATTACTTTTGTTTTTTATTTATTTATGATAATGCACATTGGTGCAAGGCTACTGGCCGTGACAGTTAAGAAGGAAAATGTATTGCTTTTATATAAAAGAACTTATCGTTTATTATGTAATGGATGTTATCGTTACTTTATTTAGAACGTGAACGTGGTCAAGATTTATTTAAATATGTCAAAATCTAAAATAACGTAGAATAAGCTGCAGCCAATCATATGCACGGCTTCCGGAAAGGGAACTGCCCTAGTCAGTTGAGCGACGATTTTCGGCACGTGAAGGACGCGGCCGGAGACGGGCATATGGACAGTGCTGGTCTAGACATCAAAGGGTACAGAGCTGGTGGAGACGCGAAAGCGGACGGTCGGTCTTTAGCTGGCTAGGAAGTGAAACGACTTAGAAAATTTCGGGTTGTGTGGTATCGCGGGACAATCTCTGAGCGGTGAGCAGCCGCGCGCCTGGTGTGAACTCTGAACTTTTCGCGTAGATAACGAGGTGCAGTATTGGACTTGTAATTCGCGATGGCATTGTGAATCATCGAACTGTGTCAAATGGATATGCGCTCGAGTGTAATAGCAATTATAAATGCGACCACTTTCGCTATTATTTTTCTTTCTGAATAAACATTATTTTAACCAAATCTCAACAGTGTGGCCTACATCGTTTATGGGGCGTTAATTTAGTTCCCGATATTATTATTACTGTTACTATTTTTATATTAACTTTGTATTTCGCAAACTTACCATTAGCCAGACAATTTAAACAAAGGGTCACAAGTGTCTACTTTAGGGCGTGTAATGCGACACGTGCGGTTCAACCTCCGGACGAGTTTGAAAGAAGACATTTCGACTAACAGGAACCGCATGTGAGCCCGAACATTTATGGGGTTTTATCTCGCAGGATGTGCTCCTCACAAACCATAAGTCGGCAATGAGGCTTATACTTGACATAGGGGGAGAGGGGAGGGGGGGGGGGGGACGAAACGAAGTATGTTAGTTTGCAAGAGGTGTTTTAAATTTGATTACAAAGCGACGAAGAATCAGATGTTAGCAGATATATGGGATGAATATCAACAGGTAGACTCTTACTGTGTGGGCTGAAGACTTCAGTTCCAGGAACTGACGGAAGTCATTCCAGAGACACGGATGAGAATAAAGAGAGGTTGTTTGAATGCAGGAGCTAAACTGCTCGACTGTATTTGGGACAGCTGACTGGGAAAACATCGAAAATTTGAGTAACATCGTATGGCAGGTACAGGAAATGGTCAGTAACACGATAAAATTAGTGGGTTTGTGTACAGCACAGATTAGTGTGTATGGGTACTAAGTTACTGAACATCACAAAGGTAGTGCAGCAGGTAGAGACAGATTTGAAACAGTAAGTGAAGCAAACAAGGAATACGCTAAACGTGAGATCTCAAACATGCATGCGACTGAAGTACAACATCTGATCTTTACGCATAACGGATATGCGAGTACAGATCGTTAGAGGTATGGTTGACGTCATACATAAGTGTGGGTCGGCCCATGAGATGTGCATGGATATCCAAATGGTAAGGCGACCGCTCGCGATGAGCAGGAAATCCGTGTTCGAGTCCCAGTCTGGCACACATTTTCATTGTCGTCATTCCAGTCTACAGCCGATGGTAGTCATTACGCGCAATTACAAATTCATCTGATGTGTTTCATAACGGCTGTGATCGCCGCAGTGCATCGTCATCTGAATAACACAGGCATTGAAATATCATAAAACATTTACAGTCACACTTAAGACCGTTAGATGAGGACTTAATAATGCCCAAATTATTGTGTGAATTAATTAATAGTATATGGGATCCTAGATTAGAGATTATCGATTCGCAGAAAGCGATTCAAATGGTTCAGTTGTCTCTGAGCACTATGGGACTTAACTTCTGAGGTCATCAGTCCCCTAGAACTTAGAACTACTAAAACCTAAGGACATCACACACATCCATGCCCGAGGCAGGATTCGAACCTGCGACCGTAGCGGTCGCGTGGTTCCAGACTGTAGCGCCTAGAACCACTCGGCCACCCCGGCCGGCAGAAACTTACACATAGACAATTAATTATTATATCATTAACAGCACAACAGTTTTTAAACGGTCTGCAACAGACAGAGAAGGATTTTCTAGCGGGGTTACTACACATACTCACCTTAGTAAGTAGCAACGTAGCATTTTTTAAAGTGTTTCTAGGTTTAAGGTTTGTACATACAAAGACAGAATGTACACAGAAATACAGTTTCCTGTAACTATCTTAAATATGCACTACCAGTGTTATACTGTACATCCGTCTCTTCTCAAATGGGAATGCGTCAATAAATGGCCGCAGATTCAAACTCATAAAATAATGTTGGTATCGGGTAAGAGGAATACCCATGGTGTCATGTCAGCAGCAGACTTCAGCAACTGTATCAGGGAGTTAGTTACCATGTGTCCAGCACGAGTGTTACATACTGACGGAAGATATGTGAGATTAGGCTGTTATTGGGTCAGATTGAAACGTCCCCTTAGAAAAATTTATACAGGACTGTGCTTAAACTGACACACAATATTTTTTAGCGCAATGCAGTCTGACTTTCAAAAATCTCTACAAAAGAATGGCCCTGACTAACATTAAACTATACCTTTCACATATCACTTACCTTACAAAAATCTTCGTCATTCGAACTACTGCAATACAGCGAGCGCCACTACTGCCAGCTAAATAAAAGATTCAAACTACTGAAGGCACTAACTACTGACAGGCATAGTTAGCAAATGAAAGATTTTAATAGAGAACAAGCAATGTATTTACCTTAATAGTCATAATATATATAGCAGTTCATGACATCCATTCTTACAAATTTCAAAACTCCAACATCTCTCTCCCCACATCCACCACTGCTGGTGGCTCACCTCCAACTGCGCAACGCTACGCGCCGCTAACAGCCAACTGCCCAACGCTACAATGGCGAGTATTACAACAATGCCAACCAGCCACAGACTGCACACAGCACAGCCAGTGATTTTCATGCGGGGCGCTACGTGGCGTTACCAATAAGAAAACCTAAACAGCCTACTTACAAGATGGAAGCAACAGAGTGCAATGAGTGGTGTCTTTGCCTGGGCCACATTTTCAGAGAATGGTTAATTATCGGATCTATTCTGTGTTTTTACTAGAAAGAGTGACAGTAAATTGTTATGAGACTGGGACTTTTATGGACCTAGCAGATTTGTAGTTACAGGGGAACGGGCTATGATATGAGATGGCTGCAACACATTTTTACCTTCCTATTATGATTACTGGAACCACAAAAATTACAGATATGTGACCAGTGTTGTATTGACTGGAAACACCTTTCAACATAGTACCGACACAAAATGTAACCGGTGTGAAGAATACTTTAGATTTCACTTTGTTACTCTCAGTTGATGACCTGATGGAATTAGAAGGCGGAGAATGTCTATGATGTACATTTAAGTTGGAGGGGGAGAGAGGAAAGGAAAGAAACTGATGATATCAACTGAATCAGGACTTTGTGTGGAATCGGTGGCAACGGGTGAAAATGTGTGGAGGACTGGGACTCGAACACAGGATCTTCTGCTTAATAGGCAATTACATTAACCACTGTGCTCCCGAACACAGTGTTTACAGCAAATGCCTGGGCTAGCTCAGCATGCTCCCCACTCCCACCTATCTGCAGTCCCCGTCCATAATATCAGATTCTTGCCAGATGTCGAACGGTACAGTGCATCCACATTGTAGGTTGTTGATTCATTGCCCATCGGGGCGAGCATGGACTGCAGAGAGGTGGCGCTAAGCGGAATGAGGGCCGGCTGGGGAGCGTGGCATGATATTTCAAGCATTTGCAGCACGCACTGTGTCCAGGTGGTGCAGTAGTTCACGCAGCTGAGTAGTAAGCAGGAGATCCAGGGTTCGAGTTCCGGTCAACCACTCATTTTTACTCGTCGCCGCCGACTCCGCCTAGAGTCCCAATGCAGCTGATATCATTAGTTCGCCGGCCGGAGTGACCGAGCGGTTCTAGGCCCTGCCGTCTGGAACCGCGCAATCACTTCGGTCGCAGGTTCGAATCCTGCCTCGCGCATGGATGTGTGTGATGTCCTTAGGTTAGTTGGGTTTAAGTAGCTCTAAGTTCTTGGGGACTGATGACGTCAGAAGTTAAGTCCCATAGTGCTCAGGGCCATTTGAACCTACTTCTTTATTTCACCCTAGCATATGACATCTCTTCATTTTGAAATGATAATTAAATCAAGACCATAAACTGTCGACAGGCGTTGATATACATCAACGGGGACAGTTGAAAATGTGTGCCCCGACCGGGACTCGAACCCGGGATCTCCTACTTACATGGCAGACGCTCTATCTATCTGAACCACCGAGGGCACAGAGGATAGCGCGACTGCAGGGATTTATCACTTGCACGCTCCCCGTGAGACCCACATTCCCAACTTAATGACCAAACGCTACATTCGTAGTGCCCCATCCCATTACACTCACTACTCTCGGTAGACAACCTTACGGATCGTCCGCCTTGTTGTCCTCTCCCACATGGCGTCATTCTGGGGAGGTGTGAATGCCATGGGGGCACATCGCTCTCCCGACTTCTTTCGGCTTTCCAAACCTCGGAGCCGCTACTGCTCATTCACGTAGCTCTCCAATTGGCACCATGAGGCTGACTGGACCCTGTTCCAGTTACGCCATCCACGGAAACTCACTGGCAGTGAAAGGAATTGAACCCCGGTCCTGCGCTTGGCAGTCTGCCACGCTGACCTCTCAGCTACGACGGTGTCCTTATTTACAAGTTTGAGTTCCCTATCTAACGGACTTTCGACGTACAGAGTGATTATAATTAAAGTTAAACTTTCAAAACGCGGTAGAAATAACACGACTGGTCAGAATGACATCAAATCCCAACCGAATATTATCGGAGGAGGGGGAAAACGTATGGCAGAAGAGAAAAACAGTGTGAAAATTGACCAAAAAATGGCGCTGTTTGAGGCGGAATGTAAATGAAAACACCTGTCGTGCGCAACAATCATTGAAGTTGATATAAACACGTCAGGTACACGGCTTTTCCTCCTTTCGCGTCTGCGACGTTCGCCATGACTGTCACAAGGCAGGATCGCGCTCTGCTTGTAAAGCTGTATTAGAGGAATGACTGTGCACACGTCGCTCTGCAGAAGTTCCTGACACTGAAGGATTTCAAAAAAGTCGTTGGTCCGATGACTGCCGCGGGTCTGGAGAAAATGATTCGCAAATTCGTGAACTCGGGTTCTTTTGGTGTGCCACCCGGTGGAGGGAGGAAACGAATTGATTCGACGTCAGTGGAAGCAGTGGCCACAGCAACGCAGGAGGAGACGAGAGGTGGTGTGCAAACGTGTAGTGCACGGAGAATTGCCCGATCAATTGGACATAACCGTGAGCGTAAAATCCTAAGAAACATCTATCCATTCAAGATTACCCATGCGCACGAGTTGCTTCCAATTGTCACGCCAGCAAGAGAGACCTTTCCTTTAGAATTTCTTGCTCGCATGGAAGTGGGCAATGATCGGCCGTGGAAGATTTTGTGGACAGACGAAGCCCACTTCCATCTAACAGGATATGTCAATACACAGAATTGTTGAATATGGGTAACGGAAAATCCACACGCAAATCAACTAGTGCACTTCATCCTGAAAAGGTCACTGTGTGGTACGGGTTTGCGGCATCATTTATCATAGTGCCTTATTTTTTCGAAGAGACAGGTGCTTTCGATCCTGTTACCTGTACCGTCACTGATAAGTGCTATGAGCGTCTTTTGCCCATCCACGTCAATCCAGCTCACCAACAGCGTGGATGTGTGGATGGGATAATTTTTATACACGACGGCGCATCTCCGCACATTGCAAATCCAGTTAAGCAGCTGCTCAAGCGCCATTTTGGAAATGCTAGAATTATCAGCCGACATTTCCCTACAGCCTGGCCGTTCCGATCACCCGATGTTATCCGTGTGACTTCTGGCTGTGGGGCTAACTGAAAGACGTTGTGTTCAGTGCTCCGATTGCAAACTTAGCTGCACTGAAGGCACGCATTGCGCAACACATTCTGAACGTGGCCCCAGAAACATTTCGATCAGTTGTGGAACATGCTGATTCTCGATTTCAACTTGCAGAAAACGGTGGACAGCATATTGAACATGTTTTGCGCCAGTCACAAGGAAATTAATAATCTGATTTGATTTTGATTGATGATTTTTATGCGGTTTTTGGCCTCAGGAGAATTAGAAACCGATTTTTCACATCCGATGTGATATGACCTTGCCGTGGTGGATGTTCTTACATAAGTAGCAGTATCACACCTGTACACCCACGCACGCTGAGTAGTACAGTTTGTTTATCGTTAAACGTACACCTTAAGCATCGTTGTGCGATTCATTTGTCATTTGTAGTCGACCACCATTAAATTATGATGCTTACAGCGTCATCAATTGCTACGTCTTGTAACTATTTATTTTCCTTCTGCCATACGTTTTCCCCCATCTCCGATATCACTCCACTGCAATTTGACGTAAGTGGCGGAATTTCGTTGGACAACAGTCCAAGTCATTAAAAGGCCTCCATCTGGAATACATCCGTTAGTAGATTTTTAGCAATCCATACCTACTGACATTCTGTGTACCTATCTAGACAGACCGAGTGGCTTGGTGGTTAAAGCTCCAGACTTGAATTCGGAAGGAGAAAGGTTCAGATCACCGCCTGGTCATATTCGATTTGATTTTGATCAGTGGTGTTGTTTCTACAGCGGTTTGAAAGTTTAACTTTAATTATAATCACCCTGAAATATGAAAATTTAATACATTCCTTCTGAAGTGAACATTTTGCCTCTTCGACATGCAAATGATGAACAACGCTGATGGCGACTGTCTTTCCTGATCTTCAACTTGCGTTATCCCTCCTTTATTTGTAAACGATGCAGAGTGATTTTATTACCTTACCTACATGAAACTTTAAATAGTCTATTCACTTGTTAGTTTTAACTTAAAATTAGTTTTTATACCAATAAAGTGTTACTTCAGTTAGTGAAATATGTGTTTGTGTCCTACGAATGGAATTCACTATACCAGCAAAGACACCACAGTAGACGCTTGCCAATACCTGCGTAACGTTGCTTATAATGTATAGAGAAATGAAATGCACTTACTCGACTGCGAACCGTTGCCAACTGTAACAGAACGTGTGCTGATAAATTTGTGAAATAATTACTCTGTTTCTCCCCTGTAAGTGGCGGAATTTCGTTGGACTACGGTTCGAGTCATTAAAAGGCCTACATCTGGAATACATCCGTTAGTAGATTTTTAGCAATCCATACCTATTACCATTCTGTGTACCTATCTAGACAGACCGAGTGACTTGATGGTTAAAAAGCTCCAGACTTGAATTCGGAAGGAGAGGGGTTCAGATCCCCGCGCTGGTCATACTCGTTTTGGTTTTCCCCATTATTCCTAAAACGCACAAGTCAAATGCTTCTTTTGAAGTACACAGGGGGTGTCCTCCATCTACGAGTATTTCTACTCAGTGACTGACCTTCATTCCTGATGACCTCATCGTCGAACGTACGGCAAATACTAAACCCCCTTCCTTACATTCCTTATACTCTAAACACAACTTTAAATAGTCCTTTTTCTTTTCTATAAGATGGCTAAAAAATAACACAATACTCTCCTCTCTTGTGTAACACCTGTGCCGCGCCAAAGATTTCTAAATAGCGCTTCGTCATACTTCAATAAAATAATTGTAGAAAAATTTAATATTTACGGCCAACAAACACTAACTGCTTGTGCAATTTCAGAATCCTCCTCAATTTTGTTTCTGTGTACTTACCATCTGCTACTGAACAATGGGAACCATATAAAACCTTTGTATCTAGAATAAAATTCGAGGCGTGTATCTCCTTCGGATTAAAAATTTCTTTTTCGTGGCAATTCAGACAGACAAAAAAATTTACTCTCAAACTTTGAAATAAATGCTAATAAATTTACTCAAAATTTGTAATAGTGATACCAAAAAAGACTGCCGTATGTCATCTAGGTAATAAAAAACTCACGTGATTAGTACAACACAGTTTGAGAATAATCAGAAGTTCCAAAGTTCCATTGTCAGTTGTAACTACAGGCCGCTTGATATTCGCACAAAATGAAGGGAAAAAAAGCAAAACGTTGAAGTACAAGGAAAGACAAATGGTGCACAAAATAGATTGCAAAAGAACCAATCTAAAATGTTTAATAATTTTTACGAAATGGATTTCTTTAGAGCAGACAGATAGTGTTTCAAAGTGAAATGTGACATTCAGAATCTCTGAACAGACCTGATCATCATATGTATGGAGGATAAAGATTAGTAATCTACTTTAAGGTAGATGGGGATGAGTAGGTGTATAGTTTTCGACTGAATAGCATGATAATTCAGTAACTGCGAAATACTTTTGCCAATATTGACAGAACAAATAATAATGAGAGTATGGCATTGGTGGCCGGGGGACCCCTCGCGGGGCGGTTAGCCCGCAGCTCCGCAAGTTCTTTAACGCCACTACGGCTACTTGCGAGTGAATGAGGATCAGGTGATGAAATACAAACAACATCCAGTCATCTCGAGGCAGAGAAAATCCCCTGACCCCGCCGGGAATCGAACCCGGGACCCCGTGCGCGGGAAGCGAGAATGCTACCGCAAGACCACGAGCCGCAGACATAGAACAACTAATGAGTCATCGGGCGACAGGAGAAACAAAAACAGACACAAAATCATCTCTTTGTGAAGTTTTTTTTTTTAAATAGCGGTTTTCGTAGGCAGAATGCACTTACGTTAGAAAACAATTAGAAGTAAAAAGAATAACACTTGAAACAATCCTGAAGAGTAAATTAAGTTACGTAATATCAAATTACGAATAATTAAACAGAAGGAAGAAAACGTATTGCTCTACTGCAAGAAGAATGATAAAGTCCACACAGACCAGTAGTGTGATTTCTCCCGAAGTATCCAAAGATAGCTCACCTTACAACGTAAGGAGTAAGGGAACTCAAAACTTTTTGAGAAGGAAATAGGTTTTAGTATGTGAAACATGTAACTGATTACGGTTCCTGAAACAAAAGAGGCACAACCGGATAACGCTCGCTCAGCGTCGAACTTACAATCCTACTATTATATGGTTTTAAAACATTCACAGACAGTTACAGGTAACTACGAATTGTTATTAATTTCATCCTGCACGAAATAAATTGTTTTAATCACCCCTCCTCCCTAAGTCTCCACGTAATGCCACTCTATCAAGAAACTACGGGTCTGATAAAGATTTTCAAATTTTTAAAAACATTTGTGTCTAATCAAAATAAGACCTATGACTCACTAATGGCCGGCCTGTGTAGCCGAGCGGTTCTAGGTGCTTCATGCCGCTACGGTCGCAGATTTGAATCCTGCCTCGGGCATGAATGTGTGTGATGTCCTTAGGTTGGTTATGTTTAAGTAGTTATAAGTTATAGGGTACTGATGACCATAGTGCTCAAAGCCATTTGAACCCTTTTTTTTTTTTTACTCACTAATGTCCTGTATTCAGCACATTGCTTTTAACAACATTTTGCAATGTTCATATTTTCAGATTATTTTCCATCATGTGTAATTTTACGTGGTTGATAAATATAGCATAATGCATGTACGAATTTTTCCAGTCGTACCTGACAAGCAAAAAACAAGGTCCGCTAGTGTTTTCAGCGGTGTAAGTTGCGCAACATGTTGCCACAATATAAGTCGTTCTTTGCTCATTTACGTTTCATGCAGATTGACATGTTTTTAGCCCCAAGCATCTGTGGGTAAGTGCTGTTATCGGCTGCAATTTTATATATTTTTATATGCAATAAATACGTTGTATTTTGACGGTTTTCCCGTAGTTGACTCAGTCCCCAATGACACATCGTTAATGTTCAGTTTCCAGCCGCAAAATGTTTCACTTGACCTTATGAAATACCTCATTCTCTGCTTCTTTCTAGCATCATGATTCCTGGATAGGAAGAGTGGACAATATCAAAACTTATGAAGATAAATGTACAGTAAAATAGTGCAATAATAGAAACGTTTTGTAAATTCGTTGTCACCACCATAATTGCTATTTGTTTACTAAAATCATCCAGATATTTCATTCCCTCCCCCTCCCCTGAAGTACCACAGTACAGGAGTGATAGGAAGTAAACGAGAGGTCATGTAAAAATTTATCACAAGTGCTTTTCTCTGTTTTCAATTAAATAGAGTTGCTAATCTACTTTTTTGCACGATCCTACCATGACGACCATAGGCGTATCGATATGAACTGTTGCGGTTCCTACAGCACAGCCAATCTGATACTGAGAACCGTACATGTAAGTTCTTTTGGAACTGAAAATAAGGAGAAAGAATAACTTACCACAGATTGATGAAACTGTCAGGTGGCAGCTTAATTTTACCCATAAGTGATACACTTACATCTGACATCACTGATCTCTCGGAGCTACTGAATTGGAATATTCTTTTACTATGAATATGAAATAGAAAGGGGAATACTTACCAGAGATATAACTACTAAAATATAGTTGTAAGACAGTGCTATTCACCGTTTCTTTTCACTTTTATCTGAACTTGTGCGAGGGTAAGGCAAATGAAAACCTTAAATTTGCAATAACAAATCGAAATTTTGCTCCGTTATCCTGTAAATTGGTAAGCGTGCTACAAACAGCGTGCAGAATGGCCTGTAGATGGCAGCATAGTGCAGATGGACACATTTCGTACATACCTAGTATTAGTATAAAGATGGCAGCCCAACTCGCGACTTGCACCAGGGAAGAACAGCGTTCTGTTATTCGGTTTTTGCGTAATGAAGGTGTGAAACCTATTGAAATTCATCGACGAATGAAGGTTCAGTACGGTGATGCATATTTGTCATAGCAGTAAGTCTACGAATGGAGTAGGAAGTTCGCAAATCGTGTGACTTCAGTGGAAAATGCTTCTCGTCCAGCTCAGACACAACGAGTTGTGACTCCCCAGAACATAGCAACAGTTGAAGCCATAGTAAAGGAAAACCGCCTAGTGACACTGAATGACATTGCAGCATGTTTACAGATTAGTCATGGGTCAGCACATTGTGCATGATGTGCTCCAGTTTCACAAAGCGTCTGCAAGATGGGTGCCACGGCAGCTGACTCCTGAAATGAGAGAACGACGTGTTGATGCTTGTGAAGTACTTCTTCGGCGCTTTGAACGAGAAGGTGATGGCTTCCTTGAAAGAATCGTTACTGGGGAAGAAACCTGGGTTCACGTCCACGAACCGGAAATGAAGAGAGCCAGCAAGGAATGGCACCACCAAAACCAAAGAACCATCAGCAGGGAAGGTTATGCTGACTCTCTTTTGGGACGAAAAATGCGTCATTTTGAAGCATTACATGCCTAGAAGGACCACTGTCACCAGTGCATCATACACAGATCTCCTAAAAAATCATCTGCGGCCTGCAATCAAATCATAGCGTCTTGGGTTGCTGTCAACAGGTGTCGTTTTGCAACATGATAATGCAAGGCCCCACACTGCCCGTACAAAAAATTGCAACAATCACAGACCTGCATTTTGAGTGTCTTCCTCATCCACCTTACTCACCAGGCCTTGCCCCAAGTGATTTTTATATGTTTGGACCACTCAAAGTCGTAAAGGGAGGAAAGAAGTTCTTTTCTGAAGAAGAGGTACGCCACGCGGTGCATGAGTGGTTGCGCGGACTACCAAAAGAATTTTTTTCTAAAGGAATTTATGCACTTTGTAAGCGCTGGAGCACTTGCATTGAGCGTGTACCACTTCTGCACAATAAATAATATTTAAAAAAATGTTTAAGGTTTTCATTTGAGTGACACTCGTAATTCTACGTCTCGTTTTATCATTCCTATTTCCAGGCTCGCCATACGCTGGTAATTCGAATTTACTTTAAATATTTTATTTGTCAACTGACAAATACAAGATATCTCTGTTCTTTTTCTAAATAAGAATACTGTTCATGATTCAATTTGGAACATTCCCTAGGCAACAAAATTTGAATCTGGTCCGTCGTATCGCAAGACTTTAGTGGAACAGCTTTGCAAAAACCAGTGTATTGGAATTGGACGGTAAGAGACAGTAGAATACTATAGACGCTCTGCAACAGAATCAATGTACGTCATTACTCACAAGAGAAATAATTGTTTTACATGCAGACTTTTCAGATGGTCTATCTTTTATAGGTTCTACAACAATAAAGAGGAAAAAAGGACTTAGAAAATTAAATTTCTTTTTATTTACTTATTTGAATATTATTCTTTGAGCAGATTATCACAATATATTTATCTTTAAATGTTGTATACAGTATCTGTAAGCACTGGATCATTATGAAAGACTTCTTTTAGATAAATGTCTATAGCATATGTATTATACAATATTTACAACAGGAAGCACAGATTTTCATGTAAATATACTCTATCTTATATTTTAGGAAATTTGGTAAAAACAGGCTTTACGTGAAAAATATTTACAGCTGCAGTTTAGAGACAGTGATACAGAAGTTTTCCTAAACAACATAAGAATAATTTTTAGATCGATAAATAAAATGTATCTACATTTATCAGAAAGCGTATATCTTGTACTCAGGTAACCAAGATTCACTCGTTCAAGTGAATGTTTACGAAATACTGCTAAATGGAAGCATTACTCGAATATAATATTTGTAATCGTGTGCGTATTACAAAACGCTAATAAAACTTGTTCTACGCAGATTGCGAGGTAGAAGTTCTGACGTTTCGCACGTATGGTGCAGATGCTGGCGGAACAGCGAGGGGCTAGCCACTGGTGCAGGCGCGGCGCTGGGCGGCGGCCATCTTGGCCTCGAGCGCCTCGTTGAGGCGGTTGTCCATGTCCTCCAGGTCCGCGACATCGTCCAGCCAGGTGAGAACGGTGAGGCGGCTCTTGGCGTCCTCCGGCTGAGCGTCGGCCGGCGGCCGCTGCGGTTCTGCTGGGCAGACGGCGGGCTCGCCGCAGGAGAAGACGGGGTTGTCGCTGGCCGCCATCGCCACGTGGGGGCGCGGCCGCCGAGCTCCACGGGGGCCCAGTTTCTTCAGCACCTGCAACAAGAAAGCAGCATACGTTAGTCGCCACGTCCATAAACAGTCTGCGTAGGACGCGCTACCGTACATATCTTCCCTTCGATCACGTATGAGTAATCAATTGAGCCGTGGCGCTCGTTACTGGCGTGTCAGTCTCTTGGATATCCATACTCGATCCTTCGATGTTTCTTATCTTTTCTTGCCTTGTTGTTTTCGGCATTCGTGGGGCGAGTGGCAGTTGACGTATGCTCGGGCTACCTGCTGAGACGCAGCGAGGTACAAGGGGCACGTATATGTGGAGTTGGTTGTACGCGGTCTGTCGGTTCAGCATGGAGGACATGTGTTGGCTGGCTGCCTGCCTGCTCTCCTGATTTTGCTCGCCGTGCCCTGCGACCGCCTAGCTTGGCTTGCTGCCTGGTGTATCCTATACGAGCCATACCGGACGTCCAGCAGAAGCAGCCTTGTGTTTCTTTAAAGAGAATGAGCAAATGTATAAGACCTTTGTAACCAATTTTGGTGGCCTCTTAAGTGTGGCCTTCGCGTTCACACTGCCTTCGGGGAGAGCTAATTCTTTTAAATTTAAATAATTGTAGTTCCCTGTCCTTTATAATCTTTTGGAGGTTCTATCTGAATTTTCTCTTTGGGGTTCCTTCCTTGTGCTTGGTTAAATGTTTACTTGTATAGCGGGAAGTGACTCCTGGTTAAAACTCGGAGAAGTTGTTTAATGTTACTGCCGCTTCCGGCATGTTCTTTTCAATTAAGTGTTGTCATCCCTTCGAGTGACCTGATGTCGCTCCTCGTTAATTCATGCTGGTTTATGTGTACTTAATTTTGAATTGACCATTTGAATTAACATTTTGGAGCGCAGTTTAACACCAAGGCAACCTCATTGTATACCACCTTGTGCCCCGGTCTAGTACCTCAATTTTCAGTGGCACGAGTTAGCTCCACTACCGGTTTTACTGATGTGCTCCCTTCAAAATCTTGTCTTGTATAAGTTTGCCCCATGTGTGTCTGGGAACACAGAGATGAGCTTTAGTGTGACTTCAGTGCTAGTCAGTTAATGGAATCTTCATTTTGGCTTGGGTTACACTTTAGAGTTTGAGTGGAGCGTAGTGTGTTTGATTTGTTATTTATTTAATTACTGTAACTTTGTTTATTTAATGGGGAGCAAGACATTTAAAGACTGTTGGTATTAACTCCCCTAGTTGCGGGGTGTTGCTAATTCGTTCCAAATGGCCTACTACTTATTAAATGGCAAGGCTGTTGATTAGTTGATTACTGTGAGTACAAATTCATGCTATTTATTTGTTACCGAAATTGTTGAAGTGTCTGTGACGTGATTCAATCACTAGCTACGTGTTTGAGCTAAATTGATATAAACCTTACATTGCCTCCTTAAAATTTGTTGCCACGCAGAAACCCTTAAGACAACTAAGTTTTGTCACTGCTTATGTTAACCTTTTCATGTAGTTAAATTTTGTCTTGAAATGTGTATTTCTCTGATTTAATAAACGAGTGATAAAAGAAAAAAGCAAAGGGGCCTGGTCCTTCCCATTGTCTCCGGTTGGTAACAATTATCATAAATCATACTTCAAACGTTTCTTAAAAGTATGTGGTTGAAAATAGATTCAGTCCGAACTGTCCTTAGTGGTTTCTGTTATATGGGCAACAGACAATGATCTAACGTACGTTTCAGTACGTAACGCTTCGTATTATGATGCTGGAAACATCATCTCAGGGTATCAAGACTCAGACACCGCTAAATAAAATGGAAATACCGTGTGGATAGGGCCTCCCGTCGGGTACACCGTTCGCCTGGAGCAATTCGTTCGAGCTGACACCACTGAATCTCAGACTGACACTTCGGGGCTACTCATTTCTTTTACTTTTATTTTTATTTATTTATTTATTTAATTATTTAGTCTCCAATGTCAGACTTACAACCTTTGCTGAACATACATTTTGTTATACTAGCGTAGAAATAGTGCCTACAATGTCCAAATGTTGATAAGTAGTGGCTAATTAGAAAATTAATTAGGTAAGGAAATGAATAAAACTGAAAGTGTCCAAGTGAAAAGGACATGAAGTAGTACAAATACAAAAGAAACATTCTCCTCTAGCAATGAAATAGAATTCGTGTCGGGGGCGACACCTGCTCACAACCCGTCGTTCGATAAAATAGAATTCGTGTCGGGGGCGACACCTGCTCACAACCCGTCGTTCGATAGAGCAAGAGAGCCATCTATCGACCCGTTCTCCACGCGTTGGCGTAAGACTGAGTTTCTCGAAATTAACTAAGGGTCCGTAAGTGTGATCGGTGTCTATCTCGGCTTCTTCGTGTATCTCATCTCTCACCCGCCACACCCCTTCTGGCTGGCGGGTCGGTAAATGTAAGTCACAGGTAATTAGCGAAGTCTCGCCTATATTTCCTGTGCTGTTGCAGCTTCGTGTGTCCATCCAGGAGAAAATGCCAAAAATCCATTTTACCCTTTTCCGATTCGTTATAGACGTAGCCCACAACGCGGAAAATAAGATTCTTGCGGTGGGGGGGGGGGGGGGGGGGGGGGACGTACCGGTAAATAAAGCAACAGCGTCAACTCTTCTGCACCACAAGCTTTATAACACACGTCGGCGCGAATCTGAGATCTTAGGTAGCGGTCTGTTCATGTCATGGCCCGAGTCTTTCGTGTATAAGTTCGGCTTGCTGTGGTTGTTTGAGTTTGAAATTACTATCCGAGACTTTATGGGATTGACTGATGTCTCCCTCATTGGGAAGGGCAACGTTGGGCCCACGCCGTAGACCAAGGCATAATGCCCACATAATAGAAACCAACAAGGGCGCAAATACCAGCCGTGACAGCCAGCCTTTTATGGCCTCTGAACGTGTATATTCTATCTCTTAAACGCTGCTTTTCATCTTCTCAAACTCGTGCTCGGAAGCTTGGATAAACGGCTTTAGCATATATACGGAAAAATGGGCTGCTATCCGAATTGTAGTCATAAATTTTCAACTATCAGAATGAGAAAACAAGGGTATGTAATTAATTTTTTTGCTTGTTTGCAAGCACCTTTCTGTAGCCCTGTTGCACATTGAAATCACTGAACCACAGTAATGTAGCGCGCCAGAACAAACTGTCGCAGCTCATACATAAATAAAGAGGAGTACGATGCGGGAATTGGTTTTCGGCAGCAGCGGAAATTTTGCCGTGTGTCAGGTCAAGCCAGATGAGTTCTTTAGCATTCTGGATTGGCCTGATACACTGCAACATTTCCACTGCTGCAGAAAAAGAATTATCGCACCACACTGCTCTATATCTACGAGCTGTGACATTTTGTTCTGGCGTGCTACGGTACTGTGGCTCAGTGATTACAGTGTACTTGCAAAAAAACAGAAAAATAATATGCATCTGTATTTTTTCGAGGTGATAATTACAACTTTTTTACTAGCTCTCGCAAAACTTTACTTGGCTGCGATTACATCATACTTCTTCGTCATCTTCTCGCAGACTTGAAGTCCGAAGTAGTAAATACCACGTGGCGACAATTACAAAGTACGTTAAACATACAGTATTAACTGTACATCCACGCGGCCACAATTACAAACTACGTAAAACATACAGTATTAACTGTAAATGTAACATAGGCGCTTGGTAATTATGAATAAGTGCCATATTCCACTTAGTGCTTTTAAGTCCAGCAACTGGTGATGAAACAGTCGAAACTAGCAAGACGAAGTTTGCGGTGTAAATAAAAATGACTTTTCAAACATTTTTCCTTGTGGCTGATGGGTTAACGGGTCGGCAAAGTATTTTCGATGTGGCTCCTCTTAACTTAAAAGACAGAGACTGTCGATCTGTTTTTATGTAGCAGCCATAATGGAAAAGTAACAGAATCGCGTTTTTCTGTTGTATTGATACAATAAACTCGTGTTGAAGCTTTCTGTTAGTCTGTTGACATATCACTGGTAAACGTCAATCATGAATCACTGGCTAATGTAGTCTCTGCAAATACCACCTTGTTCAACAGATTTTAAAGAGCGAACGTTGTCATTTATCGAAAGTTTGTCATGGGTAGGTCTGTTAACAAGAATTGTGGAAGCCATTTGACGACAGGTTTTATCATTGCTTGGAGCTGTGAAGAGCGCCGAATATCAGTGTGTTATGGAATACAGGTACAGTAATTTTGCTGCATTGTCTGTCCTACCTCAGTCTGGAACTGCGCGACCGCTACGGTCGCAGGTTCGAATCCTGCCTTGGGCATGGATGTGTGTGATGTCTTTAGGATAGTTAGGTTTAAGTGGTTCTAAGTTCTAGGGGACTGATGACCTCAGAAGTTAAGTCCCATAGTGCTCAGAGCCATTTGAACCATCTGTCCTACCTACACAGCGCACAGCAACTTAGCCAGATATAAAGTCAAATTTTGTTGCGATCATATGATATCAGACATGAATTTTCTTGATTTGAATATAGTGTACCTGTGCTACTGTGGACTATCGACAATATCAGCGCATGGTACCTTATGGTTTTTTTTATATTCTGTCTGCGTACGAAAATACAATTTCTAAAGTTAGCGTATAAAAGACATCCGAAGAACCATTTTGTCTGACCTTGCGATTGCAGTATAACGTCAAAAATACGATTACGGTGAACGACAGGTAGAAAATCGCACTTGGAACCGTAACCAAATATATTCATGTAAACAAATGGACTCGAGAACGAGAATAAATTGTCGAAACGCGTTGTGCTAAGCATGAGAAAATGCGTAACTGATACAGTTTTTCATTATTTAAATCACAGACGCAACTGATGTGTCACTCCACTGAGCGACTACTGAACGTTTTAAATTCGAAACAATGTTATGTAATAGTTACGACTCACGAATAATAAGCAATGAAGCAGATTGCGTGTGTTTTTAAAAATGGTTCATTTCGCGGCGCAATCACAACTAATTTCAACGACAAATTAACGGTTTTGACCGTCACCGGCCGTCTTTACATCATAAGAAGGAAGCCTAGTTCATTCCCAACGAATCTGTCTCCTACTGGCATTGTCCATTGGCAATATAGTTTTCTGTACGTGCTCAGGAGTGAAGTACTGCTTGATTCTTATGATGTGGACATGGCCGGAGAGCACTCGAACCTCCGCCGGGACTAGCCTCATAGTCCAACACTGCAGCGCCCCAGACCTCTCGGCTGATCCCGCGTGGCCGTATCGCTAGGTACCTGCGGTCGTAGGAAGTGTCTGGCGTAGCGGTCATACGTTATGTACACAAACCTTCCTCTTGAATTAGGACGTCTATTAGTGAAAAACCATATGGCAATGCCTACAAGTTTTCCTGAGACTAGGCTTGCCACACAGAGAGAAAAGCGAGGCGGGTTAGTTTTACTTATAAAGTATAAAGATTGTGCTAAAAAAGTAACAATTTTTAATCAATCGCAGACGTTAAGAACTTTCAACATTGCAGCGCGTCAGCAATCGTATTTATCGAAATAATTATGAAGAATCCGCCTCGATTGCACAAACTACCCGGTGTTTACCTAGGTTGCAGCGTGGGTAACCACACCTTCTTCAGAACAAATATAAAGCAGCTTGCCTAAATAGGCATAGTGAAAGGCTGAAATCAACACCTACAACGGCAAGACTCCATAAAAAAAATTACAAATACACAGTACATATGTACCAAGTCAATAATATTACATATCTCAACCCTGTGTGTGCTGCCTCGCCCCAGCTAACGTACGATGGTCACAGGCTCTTCACCGAACTGAGGCACCACAGGTTGCTCACATGCGCGGCTATCGAAATCACTGCGCATGCGCGCGGCCAGTAAAGGCTCTTCTTATGCACGGGAGCGGGATTACAACGTTAACACGGATCGAGACCTAACTGATTGCCATTGGCGATCCGTGTTAACTTTGTAATCCCGCTCCCGTGCAAAAGAAGAGCCTTTCCTGGCCGCGCGCATGTGCAGTGATTTCGATAGCCGCGCATGTGAGCAGCCTGTAGTGCCTCAGTTCGGTGGAGAGCCTGTGACCATCGTACGTTAGCTGCGGCGAGGCAGCACACACAGGGTTGAGGTAAGTAATATTATTGACATGGTACATATGTACCGTGTATTTGTAAAAAAAAAATATGGGGACTTGCAGTTGTAGGTGTTGATTTTAGCCTTTGACTGTGCCTATTTAGGCAAGGTGCTTTATATTTGTTCTGAAGAAGACGTAGTTACCCACGTTGAAACCTAGGTAAACACCGGGTAGGTCGTGCAAACGAGGCGGATTTTTCATAATTATTAAATCGCAGACGTCTCCGACAAATCTGAAATGTCCTTTACAAAACTGCATACGCTGCACAATAATGACAAAATAGAATGTTCTTGCCGGCACAAGGCGGACGCGTTAATGAGGCGATAGCAGAAGCAAAAACGGCGAGACTACAGCAGTGGCAACGACTACGCCGAGCGCAGAGCGGACTCACCTTGGCGCACGTGGTCCGGGCGGCGAGGACGGCGTGTCGCAGGGCGGCCGTGGTGCTGCCTCGCGCCATGTCTGCGGGGTAATGACACCCCGCGGGCCGGCGCCGGCTTATATACAGCGGACAGGGAGGGCGCCGTGACAGCTGGCGACGCCGCCCCCACCGCCCCCGAAGCGCCGCGCGTCGCGTGGCGCGGCTCGGCCCGGCGGCGCCGCGTGGGAACCCGCGCCGTTCCCACAGGAGGAGCGGCCGCCACGCGCCACTCGCCACCGCTGCCCCCATCGCTCGCATCCCTGTTGCGCCGCCCACGGGAGTCAGCTGCGCCGACCTAGGCCGCGCACCCACCTGCCGCGCGACACAGGAAGCTGCAAGTGGAAGCGGCGCCGACGTGCGGGTCGGCCCTCGGCCAGTCCGGAAGTCATTCTCCCCCTGCCGGCTCGCTAATGCCCGCCTCGCCTCGCCTCGCGCCGCTTTTCACTCCTGCCCGCTTTCTTTGTCGGGCAGTCCGCAGCTGCAGTTCGCAATCGCTCGGTCATTCATTCAGCCATACGACTGCCAAACAACCTACCCTGTAAAACATGCGTCGTATCCAAAGCTACTCTGCATGCAACAGGGGATTAAATCCTTATACGAATTTAGAATTAATACCTTCAGCTGCTGACGGGGACAGGTAAAAATGTGTGCCCCGCCCGGGACTCGAACCCGGAATCTCCTGCTTACATGGTAGACGCTCAAAAAAAAAAAAAAAAAAAAAAGAAGTTGTTGTAGGTCAGGGGGCAGAGTGGGCAGTGGTCTTACTTGGTGGCCTGGCCACGGTGTCCCCGTCTCCTAACAGAATGAGGGAGAGGCAGCGGGAAGGAAACATTGTACATGTGTGTAATTTTTTATTATTAACAATATTATTTTATTTAATTTTAATGTCCCAAAAGAAAAATCATATTTTAAAAAGAAAGGAAAGAAATATAGGGCCGAAGTGACATCCTCGTCACTTCACTGGGAGTAATATCCTATCCCTCGAAACAACGTATACCTGGGATTCCCCACCGCTTTGGGGAGTTAAGAAACAAGCTGCCTAGAAAGTTCGCAAAATGCGTTTTATATTTAGAGTGGCGTCGGATGATTTCGTGTTGTTCTCGTAGATAATGCCAATAGTCCATGCTCGATATCAAGGCCCACGAGAGCACTTAGAGCGATGCGTGTCCTCCAATCCAGCGGATTGCCGATGATTTTTGTGAGGGGAAAAAGACAGCGTCAGGGAAAAATAGAGCGTCCGTCGTGATCGTGGATTCGTCGGTGCCTCGGACCAGTGCCACGATGCGTTGCGTCAGCCGCCAAACATCCTTTGCTCACCGCACTGCAGAGAATGTTCGTCGGTGTCCTGCATGCCACATATAAAACAGAGAGGGGAATCTACCATGCGAATGTCGTACAAACGTTGGCGATTTATTGTCTTGCGGTTGATTAATGTATACCATGACGATCTCGCTGCTGTGGTGAGGACAGCTCGTATGGACAGCTTGCCAAATCTGTCTCCAGTCTCGCGTTGGGTATTTAAGTTCGACATCATTGCTGCCATGATGACACTGCAAGTATCGATATATCTCACTGGTTGTAGGAATCCTTGTAGAAGGTATCTGTAACTGAACATAACTAAAATCAACAAAGAATCACGCGATGTGAGAAAAAGAGGGCGATATTATGCCTACCGCCACCGGCGGTTCAAAGGAAGTCCATCTGAGCCACCGAGGGCACAGTGCGACTGCAGGGACTATCTCGCGCACGCCTCCCGCGAGACCCATATTCTCACCTTGTATGTCCACACACTACATTCGTAGTGTCCCACCTCAACACACGCATTATTCGTGGAAGACATTCTTACCAAGTCCCGTAAGAGTTCGGGGAATATGTGTGCATCCGCACACAAGCAGATGGTCGTGGCCGGCATTGCCAGAACGAAACTCTCATATATGGATATGATGTCTGTTCTTTCGGATATGTCCGGAAGAACAGATACCATATCCATATATAAGTAAATCCTTATATGTTTTCATCGACATAGATTCTCTAAAAAATGTTCAAATGTTTGTGAAATCTTTTGGACTTAACTGCTAAGGACATCAGTGCCTAAGCTTACACACTACTTAACCTAATTATCCTCAGGACAAACACACACACACACACACCCAAGCACGAGGGAGGACTCGAACCTCCGCCGGGACCAGCCGCACAGCCCATGACTGCAGCGCTCTCGACCGCTCGGCTAATCCCGCGCGGCCATAGATTCTCTCTCGGCACATTCCAATTGACTGGAAGTATGCGCCCATATTTTACCGAGTGTCTCTCGTAAGAGTCGTCTGGAGCATTTTCTCTGGCGTTTCGGCAGATATTTGCAATTTCGTTTTTTCATTGTCTAGCTGGGGTCAGCCCGGACAATTACTGCAGCTTCATGTCTTTCGTTCGAAGCCCAGTGTCAACAGAAAACTTCGGTATTTTTCCCACGACAAACAAAATTAATTTTAAATTGGGGCTTTTACACGTCTATTTGACAGAGCGCTCCCAAATTAGTAAAGTCCAATATTCCTTTTGTCAATATGTATTTAATAGGAACAGTGAAACACGAAAAACAGCAATCCAGCAGCGACTCAGCAGAGCTGCATGCTTGACATTTGCTGTCAGCGCGGGCTAGGGCAGTGATGTCGGTGCTGGAGTACTGGAAATTCTTCGAGTTTTACTGTTCAAAATTCAAATTGCTCTGAGCACTATGGGACCTAACATCGGAGGTCATCAGTCCCCTAGAACTTAGAACTACCTAAACCTAACTAACCTAAGGACGTCACACGCATCCATGCCCGAGGCAGAATTCGAACCTGCGACCGTAGCGGTCGCGCGGTTCCAGACTGAAGCGCCTAGAACCGCTCAGCCACTATGGCCGGCCTTTACTGTACCTGTTAAATACATACCGATAAAATAAATATTGCATCAGGCTAAACTGGGACCGCTACATCGGTTGGATACGTAAGATTCCACTTTAAAACCATTTTGTTTGTAACGAGTAACAAACCGACGCTTTCCGTCTGTGGTGGGCGCACTATTTGTTAGGGCTGACCCTAGCTAAACATTGCAGAAACTAAATTGCAGATATCTGCCGAAACACAAGAGAAAATTCGCCTGACTGTTAGGAGAGACACTCGGTACAGTTGGAGAGTACGCTGCTGCACAAATGTTGAATAGATTTCTTAATAAAACGTCACAATGTGGTGAATGAATGTCTTTAATATTACGCTTTTCGGGATAACCCGTCATCAGATTTCAGATACATCGAGCTGTGCACGTGAACTGAAGTTAAATGTTTCAGCCTCTGACATACGGGTGCCAGTTATCGCTGAAACAACCGTTATATCGTTTTATTTTACGCCGGTTAAACCTGATTGTTAAAAACGCTGAAAATAAACGGTTTCTCAAATAACCCATTTTCGGTTTTTTTCCCTACTATTTCCTAAAATAAACGTAGAAACCGAATAAAAATTGAAAAATTTTGATTCTCTCAGTTTCACGATACACATCATCAAAATATTAAATTAAATAGGCAAATAAGAGAAAATTTCGTCTGTACACCGTTCGCTGCTATTCTCGAAATCTGGTTGAATACTAGAAATCGTCAACATTATTCTCGTACTGATTTTAATTCTTTGAAATTCTGTTCAAAGATCATGTTGTAATCAGGGATCATATAACTATTTGGGCATTAAGAATAATCATTGCTAAAGGGTGGAAACTGAGACTGAAGAGGTCTGTTTTTCGTGTTAATTTGTCCGATTGCAAGGGCTACAAACAGATAAAGGCATACTATGTAAACACAGGCAGCGGATCAGCAACTTCTTATTTTTATTGCGGATTATGGATGAACTGTTCTTAAGTTTTTAATTTATTACTGCTATCATAATCTCCGTCGTCATTTACTACTTCATATAAATGTTGGACAAATGTTCAATCTTTTAAAACAAATGACGCATTGTACTTCGTTGTTACCCCACTTGTTTCCATTGCCCAATACATCGGCTGTCTGGCGACGACAACGAGAAACTACCGTGTGGACCAAGTAGAGGAAGTCTTGCCTACTGCACATATTCGCGTGCCATTAGCTGCGACATACGACCGCAGGAACATTGTTGTCTTAGCGAGACTGTACTAAATCTTATGCCATGTATTTGTTGCTCGTTTCTGTCGTTTTTGTAATTAAAATAGCCCTGATTGCTTTTCCATTTTCTGTAATAGCACAATATTTCTAAATAACGCAAATTATAGGTTTTTTGATAAATGTTTATTTAAAAGCAAAACATTTTAGCACTGTTGCTATGGCTAATTGATGTTTCGGTTTTTTTACTCGGTTGTTAGTAAGAAACAAAAAAACACCTGCTATAACCAAGACCAAATAAATACCGAAAAATACCGTTTATTCGGAACTAAAATACCGTTACCCGTTTTAAGCGGTCGGTTTTTCCCATCACTACTACGACCGTTATGTGTATAACATGTAACTTCAGTTCACCTCGATCTATCTGATATCTGATGATGGCTTATCCCGAAATACGTAATATTACAGTCATCCAGTCACCAGTTGATGACGCAGCGTTTGTGCAGTACTGTTCCAGTTATGTCTCATTTGCTTTTCTTCCGTCCAGCAGGAAGCCAGTTCCCCTGTCGCACTGTGCACTATCCATCCTTTCCCCACCCCTTCCTATTTCTGTTTTCTCCTTCCATCTCAAACTGCTATTCTTACCCCGTAATTCGTCGTCCTTCCTCTGACCCGTCAACTTCTTCTGCACATTCATTTCTTATGTACTGCTACCACACATTTCTGTTAGACGTCATCACCATATCTGACAAGAAACTAATGAGAAAACTGCCGACCACATTGCTGATGAGACTGATATTAAATTCAGTATACTGGTTACTACATATATTACTACTACTACTATTGTTATTATTATTATTATTCCTATTATTACAATTTGTGCCGAGAGCATGTAGGATCACGCAAAATATCCTGCCTCGTTGTAGCATTCTTTCTGATCTTCCACGATTCTCTTATTTTTCCTCCATGGAGTCTGTTTTTATCTTCAGTCCACTTTGTCTCTGGTTTATTTGACATCACATTCCACTTGTGTTCTCTGTATATGTTCCTGTCTTCAGTTACTAGTAGATTGATTTGTGCTTTTTATAGGCCATGTTTCAATTTTGTGACTCATGGTGTTGTTGACTTGACCTGTTGTAAGTATGCCAGAATTCTGTTTGTAACTCTTGGTGGTATCCCCCTGACGTGCACATATAGACTGAACCTTCTTTTTCTGACATCTACTGCTAGATTTGCCATCTTCTCTGTGGTTTTCGTAGAGTGTAAATCCCTCTTCTGTCAGCTTCGGATCGAGAATTTTTTTTTTCATGATTTTGCGTTCCTCCCTCAGTAGGCTTTCCATGTCGCTTTTCGTATGGAGTGATACTGTTTTACCTGCATGCAGTATTTGAGGTTGGATTACTCTGTGGTACTGTCTGTTCTTCGTATGAATGGGTATGCATTTCTTATTATCTTCTGTGAGATGTTATCTCCTATACGTGAGAAGATTTCAGCTAGATAGCTGCAACGTGTAGCTCTGTTCGTCTTGCCGAATATTATGTCTAATTTTTCTATGTTTAATTTTGAGCAGAATTATTCAGATTTTTAGTATTTCTACTTGTTAGGTTGCTGTCGCTTGGTTATTATTATTATTATTATTATTATTATTATTATTACTATACAACTTTTATTATACCCCACGAAGGACGTCTGATTTAATGTAATAGAAGACCTTGTAAGTAGGCTGTTTAGGTTTTCTTATTGGTAACGCCACGTAGCGCTCTGTATGAAAAATCACTGGCTGTGCTGTGTGCAGTCTGTGGCTAGTTTGCATTGTTGTCTGCCATTGTAGTGTTGAGCAGCTGGATGTGAACAGCAGGTAGCGTTGCGCAGTTGGAGGTGACCCGCCAGCAGTGGTGGATGTGGAGAGAGAGATGGCGGAGTTTTGAAATTTGTAAGACTGGATGACATGAACTGCTATATACATTATGACATTTGAACACTATTGAGGTAAAAACATTGCTTGTTCTCTATCAAAATCTTTCATTTGCTAACTATGCGTATCAGTAGTTAGTGCCTTCCGTAGTTTGAATCTTTTATTTAGCTGGCAGTAGTGGCGCTTGCTGTATTGCAGCAGTTTGAGTAACGAAGATTTTTGTGAGGTTAGTGATTTGTGAAACGTATAGGTTAATTTAGTCAGGGACATTCTGTTGTAGGGACTACTGAATGTCAGATTGCGTCGCGCTAAAAAAAAAATATTGTGTGTCAGTTTAAGCACAGTCATGTATAAATTTTTCTAAGGGGACGTTTCAACCTCAACGACATAAAATAAACGCATAAAAAATCTTGACAAAGCAGAAAATCCCAAAGGCACGAAAGCAACGTTTCAAATCGAGGACCGGGAGCACTACTGTTTGCCACTGAGCAGCGACGCCGACGTGCAGCCTGAGGAGATTCTGCTTCCTGCGTGGGTGGGTGGGTGCCCAGCGTAACTGCGTGCACGCCAACAGCCCGCAGCAGGGCACACCAATCGAACAGCCACACTGGCCGTAGTGTTCCCGAACACTGCGGATCGAACTGTACTATCGATTATGGTCAATAATTCATCAAAGCTGCCTTTTTTCTGTCGTATCACTACCGAACATCTTAAATCCCTCATTCTGTACAGGCCTCATTGCCTTATCAATTACGTCATGACATGTCCTGTTGAACAAGCAGTAAAGGAAACAAAAGAAAAATTTGGAGTAGGTATTAAAATTCACGGAGAAGAAATAAAAACTTTGAGGTTCGCCGATGACATTGTAATTCTGTCAGACAGCAAAGGACTTGGAAGAGCAGTTGAACGGAATGGACAGTGTCTTAAAAAGAGGATATAAGATGAACATCAACAAAAGCAAAACGAGGATAATGGAATGTAGTCAAATTAAATCGGATGATGCTGAGGGAATTAGATTAGGAAATCAGACACTTAAAATTAGTAAAGGAGTTTTGCTATTTAGGGAGTAAAATAACTGATGATGGTCGAAGTAGAGAGGATATAAAATGTAAACTGGCAATGGCAAGGAAAGCGTTTCTGAAGAAGAGAAATTTGTTAACATCGAGTATAGATTTAATGGTCAGGAAGTCGTTTCTGAAAGTATTTGTATGGAGTGTAGCCATGTATGGAAGTGAAACATGGACAGTAACTAGTTTGGACAAGAAGAGAATAGGAGCTTTCGAAATGTGGTGCTACAGAAGAATGCTGAAGATTAGATGGGTAGATCACGTAACTAATGAGGAGGTATTTAATAGATTTGGGGAGAAGAGAAGTTTGTGGCACAACTTGACTAAAAGAAGGGACCGGTTGGTAGGACATGTTTTGAGGCATCAAGGGATCACAAATTTAGCATTGGAGGGCAGCGTGGAGGGTAGAAATCGTAGAGGGAGACCAAGAGATGAATACACTAATCAGATTGAGAAGTATGTAGGTTGCAGCAAATACTGGGAGATGAAGAAGCTTGCACAGGATAGAGTAGCATGGAGAGCTGCATCAAACCAGTCTCAGGACTGAAGACCACGACAACAACAACAACAATGTCCTGTTCATAGAGACTGATCGCTTTGCTCTCTAAGAACGCCATAGTGCTGTTGTACCACTTGTCGGCAGGGCGTACTGGCACTTGCTTTCATTGGTAACCGCTTTAGCAAACAACGCAGAATACAGTATAGTTAAATAGAACCCAGTATGTTGTCCTCGACGGCGAGTGTTCTCAGAGACAGGAGTGCCCAGGGAAAGGTGACAAGACCTCTGTTGTCCTCTATATACATAAATGATTTGGCGGACAGGATGGGCAGCAGTCTACGTCTGTTTGCTGATGATGCTGTGGTGTTCGGTAAGGTGTCGAAGTTGAGTGACCAGGACGATACTTAGACAAAATTTCCAGTCGATGTAATGAATGGCAGCTAGCTCTAAATGTGGAAAAATGTAAGTAATATGCGGATACTGTGTTTGCTAGTGTCCCGCTTGACACAGTCAAGTCGTTTAAATCGTATAAATAACTGCGCGTAACGTTGCAAAGCGATATGAGACGGAACGAGCATGTGAGAACTGTGGCCGGGAAGGCGAATGGTCGACTGCGGTTTATTGGGAGAATTTTAGGAAAGCGCGGTTAACCTGTAAAGGAGATCACATATCGGATGCTGGTGCGATCTTTTCTCGCACTGCTCGACTGTTTGGAATCCGTACCAAGTCACATTAAAGGGAGACATGGAATCAGTTCAGAGGATGGCTGCTAGATCTGTTACCAGTAAGTTAGAACAACAAGTAAATGTTAGGGAGATGCTGCGGGAACTCAAATGAGAATCGCCAGAGGGAAGGCGGTGTTCTTTTAGAAGAACGCTATTGAGAAAATTTAGAGAACCGGCATTTGAAGCTGACTGCAGAACAATTTACCTCCCGTCAACAGACCACGCAGATACTCTTATTACTTTCCCCATAAATCACAAACTATTACTTCACATAACATTATTGATAACAGAGAATACGACATTTGTAATGAGAAAATTGGACAACACTTCTTTCACTCCAGACTTCAGGTTCATCAGTAAGGCAAATTACTATTACACAACCTGACAAAAAAGTGGATCAACCAGAAGAGGAGGAGGTAACAAAATGAAACTTCGCGGCCTAAGAGGGACTGATGTAATTACAGAGCCGAATCATTTACAAATAACGTGGCAGTATGAGACAATTTTTCAACATGAAGCGCCTCTGACTTACATCCACGCACTGATTCAGTTGGGAAGACTGTAGCAAGGCCATTGGATCCTCTCCTGAAGCAAGATGGCCGACAACTGTTGTAGCTGGTCACTAATATCCTGGATGCTGATACTGGAACGTAGTTGGCGACATACCTGGTCCCACCCACGTTCTGTTGGGGAACAGACCCGTAGATCTTGTTGTCCACGGGAGTTCCTCAAAATCGCGCAGACAATTCACAGAGACACGCGTCATGTGTCGACGAGCAGTGTACTAGAGAAGGAAAAAAAAACCACCTCCATGGTACCGTTGTGCCACCAGAGTTCTCTCAGTTGCTACCAGCCGTGTGTTCATGTCACCCAAGGAGATGCTGGGTCTCCCAAGGGTCCCGGCAGCATTACATCTGGATTAACGCTGCCGTCCCTTTCCAAAACTTTGAAAGACTCGGACGTCTCACGAGGTGGTCTCCATTATCCGGAATAGAGCAGAAGCTCAATTCATCGCTGAACACAACAGCATGAGCACAATGAGACACCATTCATCAGCGTGCCATGCTTCCCGCTCGCGGCAACACTTTAAAACGCAGCTGTTAGTGTTGTGGTGTTAACAGCAGCCTACTTCGCCTGGGACGGTAATTCCCGAGACCTGCTGCTGCTAGTCTCCGACCAGTTGTGCAGGATGACACCGAATGTTCGAGGCAGTCCATTACTTGTTCTCAGATGGCATTCACAGAGGTGAAGGGGTTACAATGTGCTTGTTGAGCAATACGGGGTCCTCCGGGCAGGGAGGGTGGCCATGCTCCGCCTTGATGATGGCTCTGCCTGGCAGACGACAAAAAGGCTTCTCAGGAAAGGGCAGCGTATACCTCCGCTACAAGTTGGTGGGGAGGTGGTTTGCGAACCAGACGCCAAGGCTAGCGCCCTGGCTGACACGTTTGCAGCCAACTTCACGCCTGTAGCGGACATCATAGACGCAGCACATGTACAACTCGTGCACGAGCGTCTGCCTGTATTCCTGGCAGCAGAGGCAGCTCCAGAGGACGAGATAGCTGCTATCACTGAGGAGGAGGTTGAATACCAACTGCGAACCCTAAACACCAGGAAAGCCGGTGGCAGTGACAGAGTGGAGGCAGTTATGCTACGGCAGCTCCCCCCTCCTGCTATCCAGCCGCTCACCGAGCTATTCAACCATGTGCTGCGAACTGGGGACTACCCCTCTGTATGGAAACATGCAGAGGTGGTAGCCATCCCAAAGTCAGGGAAGGATGCAAGGCTGCCGCAAAACTACCGACCTATTAGCCTCCTCCCAGTAATGTCAAAGGTCTTTGAGCGGATTTATGCCCAACGACTTCTAGCTCATGTAAACCGCGAGTTGCTCATGCCTCCCGAACAGTTCGGTTTTCGGCAGGGGCATAGTACACAGCAACAGCTCTTGAGGTTAGTAGAAGATGCGATGGGTGCCCTGGAGCGCCGGGAGTATTCAGGGGCGATACTCCTTGACGTCTCCAGGGCCTTTGACAGCGTGTGGCATGAGGGCCTCCTATTCAAACTTTTTGAACTGGGGGTACCGACGCCACATGTGAAACTCATTGCATCCTACCTGCAAAATCGCACTTTTAGTGTCCGCGCCGGTGATGGAGTATCCACTAATAGGCCTGTTCGTGCGGGAGTACCACAGGGATCCGTCCTTGGCCCCCTGTTGTACACCCTGTACACGTCAGATGTACCTAGGACGCAGAGAGTGTCGCTAGCACTATATGCGGACGACACCGCCCTCTACGCACGATGCCTCAAGGTTAATATCCTTCGTCGTCGCCTACAAGAGGCGTGCGACGTATTGGGAGCTTGGGCAACAAAATGGCGCCTGAAATTTAACGCCACAAAAAGCCAGGCAATTATTATTACACGTCGCCGGATACCAAGGGATCTTCAACCAGTGCAGATCATGGGAGGCCCCATCCCATGGTCTCGCACTGTTAAGTATCTGGGCGTGACTTTAGACCGGCACCTCACATGGGGACCACATGTCACAGAGGTTAGGGGCAGAGTCTTAGGACGCTTACGCGAACTCTACCCTGTACTAAATCCACAGTCCACGCTTCCCACACACTGCGGCATTACGCTATATCTAGCACTGATCAGGCCAGTGCTGGAATACGCGGCCGTAGTGTGGGGAAATGCCGCCGACTGCCATATCAAGCGGTTACAAGGCCTACAAGGTAAGGTCCTGCGCCTTGCCATGCACCTCCCGCGGGACTTCCCCACCAGGGACCTGCATGACGTCACAGGGATCCCCATGATTAGGGATCGCTTCAAACTGCTGGCGCGGCAGTTCTATGAACTGTCGTCCCAGTCAGACAACAGGTTAATAGCAAACCTGGGTACCCAGGAGCACAGGAGGGGGACCACACGATGGCCCGACATGCTTCGGCAGTAAATCGCCAGTGGAAACACTCACGACCACTGTTGGAGCAAATTCAGACACACTACACACGCACACAACACTCATGTGACACATAGGACACACACAACACGTTAGGCCATCAGAGACACAAATACAATTAGGATAAACAGGAATAACAATTGGGTTTAGCCTGTAAAACCACAGGGCACTTAGGATGTCCCTTAGGTTAAGAGTCGCTCGCTCGCTCACGGGGTCCTCCCTCATGGTGGTCAGACGTCATCGAGTGGAAACTTGGCGAGTTCGCCTACCCTCACGTACCCATGGTCTCAAACACTGGGCCGTGTCACAGATCTGTTTATTTTACGATTTGACCAGCAGGCCAAACGGAACCTCACAATGATCCCCTTTTAAACCCTGCCAAATGCTAATGACGCTGTCTGACACATGAAAGCAGCATCTCCGTGTGATCACTCAACAAAAATGGTTCAAATGGCTCTGAGCACTATGGGACTTAACATCTGAGGTCATCAGTTCCCTAGAACTTAGAAGTACTTAAACCTAACTAACCTAAGGACATCACACACATCCATGCACGTGGCACGAATCGAACCTGCGGCTATAGCGGTCGCGCGGTTCCAGACTGAAGCGCCTAGGAGCGCTCGGTCACAGCGGCCGGCTGATCACTCAACATCTGACGCAGTCCACGCACTTTATATCCTCCACCAGGCCTTGTAAAAACTCTAAACACGAACAATAGTAATACACTTTCTCTGTATGTCCTTTTTAGAGATGGTTGCGAGACTCGACTGTTCGATACAGGATGTCAAATTAAACACTTTTCAGCCGTCTAGATTCCAATCTTATTTTATTTGGCAACCAGTTTCAGGATTTTCCTACGCTATCTTCGGCCCCTGACCGACGTGTGGGGAGATTCTACTTCGGCTGTGATCGAAACAGGGGCCTAAAATACTCGTTATTTGTAGACTTTTGCTATAGCGATAACTTCAACCATCATCTCGACAGACTGACGTAATTCTCCCGCTCCAATCGTAGGTGTGACACAAAATGGGGAGCCAAATGAAGATTGAAAGTCTGATGTATTAAGCACAGTGCAGCGCCTGCTGAATTTTTCTGGAGGTGTTCCGTCCTTCATTAACCACCCTTTCTTCTGAAACTTCGACAGAACCACAGAAAGGCGGCACTGAGTTGCCAGAGCCGGCCGAGCGGTTCTCGGCGCTTCAGTCCGGAACGGCGCGACTACTAGGGTCGCATGTTCGAATCCTGCCTCGGGCATGGATGTGTGTGATGTTCTTAGGTTTAAGTAGTTCTAAGTTCGAAGGGTGTTAAGTCCCATAGTGCTCAGATCCATTTGAACCATTCGAGTCGCCAGGAGCAAACAGTGATCTTGTTTTGTGAGTTTGTCTACAAAGCACGTCATATATAAGATATACTATAAACTATAAACGGTTGCGTTCTAATTAGGACACCTTCAGATCTATAATATGGAGAGCATAGGCGTCGTTTTCTATCAGCACCAGTGATGTTCAACATATATCTTGAAAAGTTATTACAGAGTCTCAAACGAGAGGAAAATTCTAAACCGTAAGACAAGTAGCACAAGAAACGTTGCCATGTGAAAGTTCACAGACGATTGTGGCTGAATTTAAGGGAAAAATGAAAAGTAATAAATAAAGAAATACAAGTAATAAGTTAATTTAAATTGAGGGTCAATAAGATGTAGATAATGTAATAACTACTAAAAAAGTGGGGGAACAACAAATAAAACTTAGTAGAAAAATTGGAATAATTCTACTAGGTAGAAGGTAGAGTTACACAACGTGATGACATGATCTCACAAGCGAAGAAAGCATTCAAGGAAAGAAATCTAACTGCAACAAATACCACAGAACTGTGGTAGGACTGAAAATTGTATGCGTGGAAATGAAGAAGAACTGGAAATTTCGTTTATGACGAATATCATCACTACCATTCTGTTCATATTTTAGACCTGAAGATGACCAAATTCTGCTGAAACAACAAAAAAAACCGTGATCTAGAGTGTGATTTCTACATAAAACTTGTGAAAACTGTTGTTGACGGAAAGGTGCTTGCTTGTTGGGAGATACTAAAGATATTGCCGTAGTTATGCCGTTGACCGGCTCTTGAAGAGCTTTCAGTATACGGTATTGCCAGGGGAGTGGGAGGTGTTACTTCTACATCATAAGCCAAATTTTGTTATGCGCGAAATAGTGCGCGGTTCCAGCGCGGAAGCTGACTCTACCCGTCCGTGTGATAACATCGGCGCGGAGTGTGGAGTGTTCAGTGGAGGGCGACGCCAGCCCTCCCCGGCAGGGCACTCGGCCGGCGCAACAGTGGCGTCCACTGGGGTCGGCCTTTCCCACGCCACGCCACCGCCCCAGATCTGCATGCGGCGCTCCGCTGCTTTCGAGCACTCGACGAGGGCCCTTCGGTCGCGACTTGCTATCGTCAATGTTTCTTCCCTCTGCGGACTCTTTTCTCCGGAACCGTTCCTCGAGCTTCGACAAAAGAGGCCACTCGAAGGTCCTAGTAATGTATTATTGAGTTCTGCACAGGGGTAACGAGGACTGAAACAGTGGATCGCTGTGCGTACCACTGATCGAGTAACTGCCGTCAATGTCATCCAGGAGTCCAGAAGCACTTCACGCTAAATCTGCATATGAAATGAGTGTTTAAGGTAAAGCCGGTCGCTGATTAGACAATAGTAACGCAGTAGGTTCGTACTGCGGGGAGAGAAATCGAAGTTACCAACCAACTCGCCGTCGTCACGACTCTGAGAGAAGGCCTGGCAATCGTTCTGCCCGGTTCTTGACATCAAATTTTATGCCATACGAACAACTCTCATAACATACAAATTTTTATTCTGAAAGAAAATCGGCAGAAATTCTGTCGATACATGCGCTTACGATGACGACAAGAGGCCAACTAACCGCCGTCTCGGTGGGAGCCCTCTACAGTGGCTGCAAAACACACAGACTCCACGGCGAAATCTTATTATCCAATCGAGTTGTTTTCATGATGCAAATGTCAGCCTGCTGCTCCACATTAATTTCTACGTATCAAGTACTATGTTAAGTGGAGACTGTATCTTCCCCTATTATATCTCCCACCATCTGCTCCCACCATCGCATTATTAACGACTTTGTATACCACAGTTCATATACCACGAACTTGGGCTTTCTTTCATACAGCTCTCTTTCTCCACGGATTCGAAACATGATACAACTTTTACAACTGCTTCCTGGGTCTGCTTTTATCGATTTTTCTAAAGTTTCATTTCCGCCTATCTGCCATCTTCAAACACACGATTTCCGTTTCTACCACAGTCTATATAATTTCTTTTCTATAGTTCTGTTGACTGCTTTCTATTCTTGTGCCGGTTTGTTATGCATATTACCTCCTTGAGAAATATTATTTTTGCGTAGCAATTTGCTTTTAGTTTTTTACTACATTCTCCTTTCTGCTCGTACTCTTCTACTCGTCATTACGTCTTTATGCGGTTTCCTTATTCTTTATTTAAATTAAGTGCTAAGCAATCTGTTCATTCTATTCAGTAATTCTCGCTTTTCCTTTCACTCAGCTGACGCTATCTGCAAACCTTTGCAAGCTAATGAATACTGCAGTGCTTGTCGCTTTGTTTCTAATTTTCCTTTCATTTCACTTTCTACTTTAGTTTTGGCATATATGTTAAACGGCAATGGTTCTGAAGTACAGCACCATTGCAAGTTTCTTAAGTTTGTCTTTCCTGCATTTTCATTTTTATTGTTTGTACTAGGATTTAGTATACAGGTACTGAGTAAATTATTCCATTGCCTGCTGGTTTCATTCCCGCTGCCCACGACATTTCAAAAACTTTTTATACTACTTTATGTTACTGTATTTCCACTACGCATGAATTATTTTTTATTTTCTATTCATTTCTAGAATTCAGGTGCCAACAATTTATCATTTTAACCACTGAAACGTTCAACCAAACCTGAGATTTTTGCAAGAGATGTGCTTCTAGTCTGGAAGATTTTACTACGGTTAACAGATAGACATTGCTAGAAACTTTCTTTTGAACGGATCCGAATTGGACAACATTACTTATTGTTCACCGTCTGTCTTCTAGGCATTATACATCAATCTTGCCGGCCGGGGTGGCCAAGTGGTTCTAGGCGCTACAGTCTCCAACGAGCGACCGCTACGATCTCAGGTTCGAATCCTGCCTCGGGCATGGATGTGTGTGATGTCCTTAGGTTAGTTAGGTTTAAGTAGTTCTAAGTCTAGGGGACTGATGACCTCAGATGCTAAATCCCTTAGTGCTTAGATCCATTTAAACCAATTGTAAAATTGATAGAGGCAGACCAATAGGTGAATACACTAACCATATTCAGGAGGACGTAAGTTGCAGCAGTTATTCGGAGGTGAAGAAGCTTGTACAGGATAAAGCAGAAAGAAGAGTTGTATCAAACCAGTCTTCGGACTGAAGACCACTACAATAACAACTTTAATAATTATTTTTATTCTTATTAGTCAGTCTCCACCAGACGTGAAGGACTTCTTTGTGTTGATAGAAATTTTTTAATTTTGTGTGGCTTTGCTGTCCAAATCCTGATTCCATAAATGTATACTTGAAATCGTGCGCAAGATTAAGAGGCAACAACAGACATCCTCATCGTCACCCTTTTGTCTACAGCCATCATTCTAAGGAACAGATTTTGATATCACTATGACCGTAGCATACAATTTCTTAATTCAGTCAGTACCTCGGCGATTTGTGGTTACTGTTGCTGACTCTCCATCACGGGGCCCCGGGTTCGATTCATGGCCTTAAGGGGGATTTGTCTGCGCTCGGGACGGGGTATGTGCGTTGTCCTCGGCATCGTTTCATCGCGACGCCGAAGTTGCGTGAAGTAAAAAGACTTGGCAACAGGCGGCCCAGCTCCCCTGAAGGGGACTCCCAGTCACATATGCCACATGCACGTTTCATTTGATTTCTTAGTTCTGTATTACAGCAATTCACGTATAGCCAGTCATCCATATGTAAGTAGAGAATCATTTCTCTTCCTGCAGAGCTTTTTGAATGGCTTCTCCTCAGTTTTCGACACTAGTTTTAATGCGGTAGCTTGAGCCGGAGCGGAATGCACTCATTAATTCGCACTGCACAATAACAGCCACCCCGCTGCGTCTCGCTAATTCCATTGCGACTAACCTCTAGGCCGGGAGCTGAATACAGACGCGTGGAGGGCGGTGCTAGGCTATTAATTTGTGACGGGCCGCGAGGTAACGAAGAGAAATGGACGCGCGACCAACAATTAGCGCTGCTCGCGACGGCGACTAATGGCCGCTATTTGTCAGGCGCCGCGCCGGACAAAGCACACGGCCTCCCGATTGTTTCGCCAAGCGTTTCTTGCTTGTTTCCGTGGTACCCAAAAACATTTCTACTGTTAACTATTGCATCACCGTGCCTTACAGAATATCGGAATCGGTAACCTCGCTGATAATAACAATATGCATTCAGTGGGCAAGTTCTGTCATGGAGGCTGACAGTATCGGTTTACTACGTTGGCGTCAAAGTTTAGAATACAAAAGGAATTACGCTGCTAAGCTTAGAGTAAAGAACGGATGGTTGGAAAGGCCTAGGCCGTAAGCGAACTACACGAAGCAGAGACAGAGTGGAGGAGGGGACTACGTTTGTACGCACTGCCTGCAAATGATTAGGCTCAAGCAGAGGCGCAGGATGGTGACAATGATATCTGGTTTGTGGGGTACGCAGCTGCGTGGATATCATCGCCCGTACAAATTCCTAATCTGTTCACAGTTCAGCAGGGGACTTACCCGAATGATGATGAGATGATAAGGACAACACAAACACCCAGTCCCAAAGAGGAGAGAGTCCCCAACGCGACAACGTAATCCAGAGACAGCTAACAACAAGAACACGAGCTCCTGACAGAGGCGCAGGAGCAAGTAGTCAATTGGGGAAGGCACCTGTCGTTCTGTGTACTGCTTGTGTCTTGTTGTACCTGTTGTCGGCGTGTGTCAGCTGTTTCTTCAGGCTGAGCCCTGTCAGTACTGACAAGGGAAACTCCCCATCGTCTCCCTTCCCCCCATCAGATTTAGTGGTAAGATGGCTCAGTGCATAGCTAGTCAAACACTCAACACAGATCAAGCATGAAAACAGGAAGAAACCAGCAAAATATAAAAAGTGAACGGTCCAAGATTAAGATGTACAGCATCGAGCGGACTTAACCGTGCCACGGTGTCATTGTTATGTGGTCACGGTCTTGGACAGTGAAGGATGTGATCCGTGTTCGAATCTCCCTTGTGCTCCTTTCTGTTTTTTCTTCTCATAAAATTATGAACTGACCGTCTGATGTGTCTGTTCGCATTTGTGTCTGTGTCGTGTTGTGAAGTCCGTTTGCGACAGCGAGGTGTAAGGAAGGAGCCTCCAGACATAGGTACCTCCTACTTGTTCTACACAAGTACCATATGTGTTCCTTTTTGGAAGTTTTTACTTTTGAATTCCTTTGTTGTAGCATAGCTCAGACACGTTTCTTTCTTTTTTTTCATTTCAGTGAGAGGTCCATGCGAATCTCACCTGCTCTCACTAGTCATCACATTTACTTGCGACGGTAACATATTCTTATCACATGACTCATTTTCTATAACCAGTGGTGGTGGTGGTGGTGGTTAGTGTTTAACGTCCCGTCGACAACGAGGTCATTAGAGACGGAGCGCAAGCTCGGGTTAGGGAAGGATTGGGAAGGAAATCGGCCGTGCCCTTTCAAAGGAACCATCCCGGCATTTGCCTGAAACGATTTAGGGAAATCACGGAAAACCTAAATCAGGATGGCCGGAGACGGGATTGAACCGTCGTCCTCCCGAATGCGAGTCCAGTCTGCTAACCACTGCGCCACCTCGCTCGGTTATAACCAGTGTATAGTATGACAACTGCCAAGACTACAGAAGGAGTAAGACACTTCAGTGACCGGACGGGAAGTTCTTGATTTTGTGAAGGAGGAGGGAAAGGAAGCGCGGGGGAGTTTTGAACATAGATCTCCCACGTTGCAGTTCAACACCGTGGCCACTTATACACAACACAGTAGCTCGTTCAGGTTCTTCCATGTTGTTAATTTTGGACCATTGACTACTTCTATTTTGCTTTTTTTTTCACAATTCAGTACACGTTCTTCCTGTTTTCATGCTTGATCTGTGTTTAGTTTTTGACGGGCTATCCAATGGGCCACCTTATCACTGGACCTGAAGGGTTTGCGATGGGGAGTTTCCCTTCTGAGCTTTCACCAGAAGTGTGCGCTTATGCGAGCGGGCGTCACCAGAAGTCCGGCTTTGGAGGGAAATGTTCCGTCTTTTGTTAGGCGTTTTAGCGATGAAGTAGAGAACACTAAGGCTCGTTCGAAGCTAATGACGTAATCGCGAAGAGTGAGAAGGGTTAAGGCGATATACCGTAATGATGTTTATATTAATTAAAGAATCCTATTCTTATGTATGTCAATGTTCACCTTCGTGGGCTGAATAAACCTTACACATAACGTCATAATCACGATACTCGCAGAGCGAGCGAGACTAAGTAGAACAGAGCCAACGCCAGCCGCCCTTGCCTGCTACGTAGACGACAGCAAATTTCAACAAAATCGTTCTACAAAAAGACGACTCTGCTTTTAAAAGGATTTTGGTACATGAAAAGTGTGCAAATAACTGCATAATGAAGAATTTTGGGAATTATCGAGTACTGAATACTGCTTTACAGTGTCGGGCAGTAATGCCAACGTCGGCAGGACATTCTCCTTCATAAACGCCCAATGGATAAAGGAAAGCAATAAACTGCAAACCGACAAAATCACATAGATTATGTAACTATTGTCTAATTTAAAACTATCCTGTCAAAAATTCCACGAAATAATCTCGAATAATAATAATGTTCTTGGTAAAATGTGTTAAAGTGTAAAACGCTAATACGTAACTAAAGGTTAGCAATAACAAAATCAACTACAGTTGTAAAAGTTTCTACTTCTGAAAAGTGAAGCACAACCTGGTTTCATTTAACCTATTTTAACGTCAGTTATGCATCCTTTATGGAATCACATTTTAACATGCTCCTAAATATGGACACCGGTCGTGAAACTGGGTTGTGCTTTCCTTGTGAGGAATAAATATTTTTACAACTGTAGCAGATTTTTATTTTTGCTGATGTATATCAGCAATTGTGGATGTACAGTCAAGAATAAGCGTAGATTATTGTTATAACTTTATAAGTCTAATTGAAATGACCAAAGTTATTGAATATCTGTTTACTAATTTATTTTAGTTTAATCTAGTTTATGGTTGATCTAGCTTAAATTGATTGCAGGTGATAAATTATTGAAAATAATAGGCCCCATAGAGAGTCCTTTACGGCAAAATGTCTGCTAAATATAACGCCGAGTCCAGATTCCCTATTTTTTGAAGCTGGCAACTCTATCTGAGGCCACAGCTCACTTTCATTGTTCATAAAAAAATTTAATGATGAAATAGCTGATTCAGAAAAGACAGTCTCTATGCACGAGTGAAATTAATTTAGAAAACGACGAATGGCATCTGTTTCTCATGTCGATGTGTTTTTCAGCCAGATACATGTTAGAAGCCTGCCAGACGTCAGTGAAGAAAGAAAGAGTTCCACATCGCACTTAAAACAGAGGAGGAAACGTTACGTGAATCAGTAATAACACTTCAACCATCAACCTCATCCTGTTACGAGTCGCCTATTCAGAGAATATTCAACAACGCTTATGTGAATAGCTCTTCTGCATGTTCCACAGCTGTGTCTACTTCGGAATGATATTATACTGATACGCATTTTGAACAAACTGCACCACATTCACATGTCAGGTTTATATTAGAATTTCTACTAATTTTTGAAATAACATGTGAAGTTGCTTTTACTTAATTCTAACAAATATCGAGAGAAAAAATACGTTGTATTTTATTCACTAAGTCTTTGTTTAGCAGCATGTGAATCTCTGCAAAGTCGAAAGTTTTCCCTGAATTCTTGAACAGGAACTTCCGTAGACAACGCATATACGCCATGTGGTCTTTGCTTTTGCTTATAATTGCCACCCCACAGAGATTTTTCGCTACACCTACGTATACTGCACAACAAAACAAAATTTCTTAGTTGCAAATGATAATCACAACCGCACCAGTTCCCCCTCATCGATATGGTTCACATTGACAGCATGTCGTAAGGCACTAATATGACATCAATATACTGTTTGTAAACAGGAAGACGCAACTCCCAGCCGTTTTCGAAAAAACTAGTTTGAAAATTTTAGGCGTGCTTGTATACTCATGGTCGCTAGTATAGGACTCCGCAGCAGAGCGAGTAAGCTTTTCATAAGGGCGAGCTATCTGCATCGAAATTCGCTGCCGGCACTCTTTGTTTTTCCATTCCCTCGTAATTCTAATAACAAATATGCATTGTACACCACGAAATAGTGAGATGATCGAGAATCGTTTATGAATGTACAGCAAGTTTGTTTTGCAATAGACGCACTGAAAAACCATGGCGTATGTCGCAATAATTATTGTTTTCCGTGTTTCTACGATCAGCATAATTTTCATTCGTGCAATGCTCCATAGGTTCCACATTATACTTGTCGCAAATGTAGATACAGTAATTTAAATAAAATGGTTGTCATACTGATTTCCCTGAAAGTTCTTGTGTATCCTTTTTTAACTTGCAATCTCCTTACGAAAAAAAGTTTCCATTTTTATGGATAAAGATTATGAAATGAATAATTAAATACTGATAATCTGTAAAATCGTAATAAATAAGGCCGGCCGCGGTGGTCTAGCGGTTCTAGGCGCGCAGTCCGGAACCGCGCGACTGCTACGACCGCAGGTTCGAATCCTGCCTCGGGTATGGATGTGTGTGATGTCGTTAGGTTAGTTAGCTTTCAGTAGTTCTAAGTTCTAGGGGACTGATGACCACAGATGTTAAGTCCCATAGTGCCCAGAGCCATTTGAACCATTTTTGAACAAGTTATTTCACTAATGTAAGAACTAACGGATGTTTTGCATGTTTATATTTTTGAACCATTGCCTGAGTAACATTACTCAAAACATAAAGAGCACCCATCGAAATTGATTCTTAGTACCTCATTTCACAAGACAAGCAAAATAATGTTACCGAGCACTATAAAATTGAAAGAAAATTTTGGGACTGCTGCCTACGTAGGTCGTGAATACAATGAAAACGACGAAATGGCTAGGGTGCTCTCACTCCTGCTTTCATTGAGTGGCTGAATAATATTGTTAATTTTTCATCCATTCTCTCTTACTTGCTACTTTAGTCATGTTTATTATGTAGATAAGAAAAAAATCTTCTTTCGCAACTTAATGTTTGCTTTGTTTACAGATAAGTATGTCTCGCCTCGTTGTATTAGGCATCATCAGTTTATATTTTTCTACTCTTTTCATCTGTCCATTGATTCGTCTGTAGGCACTAGATGCACTCAGTAAACTTTTCTAATTGACACTATCAAGTGTGCAAGTGTGCAAGACCATGTAATGAAACGTATAAATGTGACCTATCAGTTTGGAACGTGTACTGTATGCATCCAGTGCCTACAGAACAACCAAAGGACACATGAACAGAGTAGCTAAATTAAAACCGCTGATGATGCCTAATATGAATAGGTGAAACATTTTTGGTTACAAACAAAATAAACATTCACTTGCAAAAGGCGGAATTTTTATTACCTACATGACAAACATAAATGGGAACAGTAAGCCTACGACTGTACTAAATTTTTTTCCAAGCAGAAACTGAAATTTTGTCTTCGTTTCTGGTGCTGAATTGCGTAGACTGTCAGGAAAATTTATAATGAAGTACTTCGGCTCACGCTAAAAAAAGATAAAGGATGATTAGAACTTAACATCCCATCGACAACGATCTATTTAGAGGCCGTGTCTCACGTTAAAAAGTGAAAAGTGTCGTATGATAAACTTATAAAGTTTAGAGATTACCTGAACGCTGGCGTATTGCATACTCATCGGGTGATACTTTATAACGCTCGCTTCCTTTACATATGCGATCAGAATCTTACTAGCTTCCGTAGAAACCGGAAGCGATGAACCGTCTACAGACCGAGGGAGGATATAAAAGGCTCGTACTCAACAGAACACTTTTCTTCCACATAGCTGTCCGCCTGTCTGTTAATTAAAAATAAACAGTGTTTATAGCAAAATTGAAATTATCAACGTTTAATCCAGATATTATTCGAAGATTGTTGAGTCGTAACGTGAAACCGAGAGATGTCGTAGAAAAAAAGAAAACATTACTAATTTATCACCCAGCACTAGAAAACGCAATTTCTTCAAAAGAGGTGAAATAAAAAAAAACACAAAACAAAAGTATGTCGTACACCGCTTCAATACTTTGCCGAACTTATACAAACAGTGTTTCTGTTATTCATAGCCGGCCGGAGTGGCAGAGCGGTTCTAGGCGCTACAGTCTGGAGCCGGGCGACCGCTACGGTCGCAGGTTCGAATCCTACCTCGGGCATGGATATGTGTGATGTCCTTAGATTAGTTAGGTTTAGGGAGTTCTAAGTTCTAGGCGACTGATGACCTCAGAAGTTAAGTGGCATAGTGCTCAGAGCCATTTGAACCGATATTAACAGGAAACTCTTTTCTTTGATCATGATGAAGGATGTTCTATCGAATACAAATATTACAATATTTTTTAGCGTTTATGCATGTAAAGTATACTAGAATCAGAGGTAGTTACTTTGGTTGCATGAAAGCGCAGAAGTTACCCGATCAATAATATGTATTACCCATAAAATGCAATTCTGTCAGGATGTAAAGTACACAATGGACTCATACTGATGTGCGATTCTAATAATGTGCTAAATAAACAATTAAACAAATAAAAAAAACAAAGAGAAGTCGTCAGCTCTGTCTTACAGATTCATGTACGTCCTTTCCCTCCAACTGCTACCAATACTATCGATAATCTTACCGTTTACTACCTTATTTACGCAGTGTACCAAAACTATCGAACTACAGTTTAGGTAGAGCGCAACTCTTCTCGTGACATGTCGGTTAGTAAATCCTAGTCTACGTCAGACACGTTGGTGGAAACTGGAAATCCAACACCGCAACATTCGCCGGGGGAGAACGAGAATAGTGACGTTACTGAATGGGTTAAACGTTAACGCATGTACGCATATTCTACAGAAATGCGCTGAAAAAGATATTGTACACAGTGGGCCAGAACTTAAAATTAGTGTAAGGAACTTACAACTCGATCGCAAAACAATACTAAGTTAGCTATGTTATTACTAACGTCAGTTCAAATGAACGGCTATCAGGCAAATCTCTGGTTGAAAACATATCCCGCCGTCGGGTGCGACATATCAGCAAACTACTTTTATGGAAGGTCAATGATCTGTTATTTCCAGTGCTTCAAAAATACTGAACAATCATCCGCACACAATGTGCTAACCGTTAATTTTCCCCCGAGAAAAATACCAAAATTATGAGTGACCCGTTGTGCTTCGGGGCCCGTGTCTTCGTAAACCGCTAGTGTTGAGTCCCTCTATGGGGGATCAGACTTGTCTGCTAATGCTATTGGAAGAGAAAATTGATGTTGATTTGGAAGAGAAAGCGATTCATTATTTGGGACAGAGTTCAACAGAGCTTTGGAAGGCACGAGGGCGAACAAGTCAGAAACGCTGCGTAACATTTCTTCGGAATTTCTAAATTAATTCGAGGCAATGCTAACCAGACAATTCTTCAAAAGTATCCACAATATATGGAGTTTCATCAACAGACTTTTGGAAGACTATCAACCACACAATTCAGAAAATAGTAAAAGACAAATGTGACAGCTACTGCAGAAGCAGCTTAACAGCTCATGCATCCAATCCAATTTGTTGACGATATTTATGTACAAACGATTGGAAAATAAAATTGGAGATATGGCAGAGGACGATCAGTTTGGCTTTAGAAAAACGCGCCAGAGAGGGAAATTTAAACAAATGTCAGATACTAAGGTATCATTTGGACCAGTAACGCCAGTGACACAACCCTAAACTGAATATGCTAAGAAAAAGTTTATGTGAAAATTCTTCATGAGATCAGACCTCATTCTGCAACAGAGAACCAGAATGATTCCGTGCTACATATTCATTGCTTTCCTTTGTGGCTGGATATGTTGGACCTTGAACTAAGTACTGAAAAACGAATTAAGGTCTTTGAAATAAGTTTGTATCCTGCTTATAGGCTGGATATCGAAAATATATGTTGCAAAGCAAAGAAATATACTCTATTTGCGACATATAATGAAGGTCTAAAGACACCATCAATAACAACTTACGTGTTAATGGGAAAATACATAGCAAAAGATCCATTAGAGGAACTAGAGGCTGAAAAAGATTCGAATATGAACCAGCTGTTCATTAGAAGCTCTCCACGCATCACTATCAGAATCAGGCTAACTATGTGGGTCGCTAAGATGGTATCTTCAGAATAATTTCAGCCTGTGTATCGAAGAAGCGATTAAGGGCAAAAAATGAATAATTCAGAAGAGGGAATAAAATTCATGGTGGAATGATATCAGTGATAAGCTTCACTAACCACTGAAGACGTTTGCTATCTGTTTTGGAGAAGCATTACATGACCTATCGAACGGAATGGTCTGCTGAGCACATGGTATGGCCTTAGAGTAGGCTAACGAAACACCAAAGCAACAAGTAGCAGTAGAAATGAGATTAACCATAAACTCAACATCAACACTGGAAATCACACAGCAGACAAAGTAAACGAATTATGTTATCTTGGAAGCAAAATAAGTTACGACAGATGCAGTAAAGGAGGATACAAGAAGCAGACTAGCGCAGGCAAAGACGGCATTCCTCACTAAAAGAACTCTGCTAGTATCAAACACAAACCGCAATTTGATGAAAAAACGTTTACTTCCGGATCACACCACTGTGCGGAAATTCCGGAAGGAAACGGAATTGCAGCGTTCAAGATGTGGTGTTACAGAAGTGTGCTGAAACTTACTGATAAGAAATCAAAAAATTCTGCACAGAACTGACGATGAAAGGAATTCCTGGAAAATACTACCTAGAAGAATGGACAGATAACAGGACATGTGTTGAGGCTTCGGGGAATTGCCACCATTGTACAATAGGCAGCCACAGAAGACAAAAGTTACTGGGGAATGGAGGTACTGAGGAGATATAATATATACATCAAATAACTGAGGTCGTTAAGGTTGTTGCAGAGGCGAAACAGTAGGAAATCGCATCAAACCGGTCAGAAAACTGAGTTTTATACACATAAAATACGGTACAACGTTAGGCATTACCATTTCTCAATGACACGGGTGGCCGAGCGGTCTGGCGCCGTGTCACAGACTGCGCGGCCCCTCCCGCCGGAGGTTCGAGTCCTCCCTCAGGCATGGGCGTGTGTGTTGTTCTTAGCATAAGTTAGTTTAAGTAGTGTGTAAGACTAGGGACGGATTACCTCAGCAGTTTGGTCACATTATTTGATACCGGTGATCAAGCTGATCCCAGCAAACGTACACGACCACCGAAACGACAAACCTGGTGATAGATTGGTTTTCCATGTAAGTGGAAATACGTCTCCTTGTTCTCTAAACCCTTAAAAAGTCTTCACAGTTGAATGAAATAACAACAGTTTCATCGACAGTCTTTATTTCTCCATATTGCCAAAAGTAAAAAAATCTTGTGAACTTTTAGGTTCAGAAATGGTTCAAATGGCTCTGAGCACTATGGGACTTAACTTCTGAGGTCATCAGTCCCCTAGAACCTAGAACTACTTAAACCTAACTAATCTAAGGACATCACACACATCCATGACCGTAGCGGTCGCGCGATTCCAGACTGAAGCGCCTAGAACCGCTCAGCGACACCGGCCGACTGAACTTTTAGGTCCGAAGAAAAAGGGTTAACAGATCTTTTGAACCGATGAGAAACTCGTGCAACGGCTTCATGGACTGTTTAGCTCTATGCTCGGACGTGCTTCCTAGCTGAACCAAGCAGTCCTTGTATAGTTTTCGGTGGTGGATGCCGCAATATAATTACAAATAATTTTCTTTGGAAAAACTGTGGGAGATGACTAGGCCTCTTGTGGTTATGGTAAATCAAATGCCAATGTTCTGGTTATAAAGAGGTTTTCGAGGACGGCATGAAGGTTGTGATCAGACTATAAATGCAAGTTTAGTGTACTCTCCATTTCCGACACAGAGCGTCACAGCTCAACAGCACAGAGAACTTTGCGCAACATACAGCTCAGTTTTCTGCTATAAACTATTAAATGCATTCATAGTATTATTACATTCGCTCCTCAGTCTGTAGGCGCTAAGTGTTGAATAGCTGCGACTTTATATGAGAACTGACAGTGGTTCTACAGCATGTGTGCAGTTCCAACAGTGATGCTTTCTTCCTTGGGCCTTTTAACACAAGACAGAGCATTTGAGGGCTACAACATGTTAGAATTTATATACGTGCAAACATACATTTTGAAGGCTCCGCACAAAAATTTTATAAATACTATGTAAGGCTGTTAACGAACGATGAACATCATATAATTTCTTACACTATCATCATTCCTGTTGAAATACAAGTTTGAATATTACACTGACTTAATGATGGAATAAGGATTTCCTCAATTCTTTGAATAATATAGTATAAACATCTGCTCTGATCATTTACAATTTTCGAAAATATTACGACTTTTTTAGTGTTTCAAATAGGTTTTTTAACATAGTTAAAAATGGGAAAGTTACTTCCGAGTCAGATTCTAGTCTGCTAGTTGCAATAACCTTTAGGTTTTATTTCTCGAGCTTTCTGATCTCAACGACTAAACCAGTCAGCTACAACACCGAAACCGCCGATGACGAGCATACAACAAAAGAATCATCGAGTCAGAATTTTTAAGAGCTGCCTAAGCTGTACTAGATTTCTGTTGCTCTCCTCCATGGCAAAATGAATCGGCTGTGTATTTTCAAAGCTTTGCAACTACTACATAACTAATATTTAGCCCGCATCTCGTGGTCGTGCGGTAGCGTTCTCGCTTCTCACGCCCAGGTTAACGGGTTCGATTCCCGGCGGGGTCAGGGATTTTCTCTGCCTCGTGATAGCTGGGTGTTGTGTGATGTCCTTAGGTTAGTTAGGTTTAAGTAGTTCTAAGTTCTAGGGGACTGATGATCATAGATGTTGAGTCCCATAGTGCTGAGAGCCATTTGAACCATTTGAACTAATATTTAAATCCGAACCACCACTTTCGGTTGTATGTCACAATAGGTGGTAAAAACCGACGATTAAATGGTAAATTTATGGACAAGCGAAGACAAGTTAGACTATCAAGTTGAGCATCTTGATGTGGTGTTCTATGGACTGTGGAAATACAGTTGAACTGCAGAACAGTTGATCAACAAAGGCAAGAGGGTATCCTTCTACTGACGTTAGAACTCCGTGCCAAGTGACCTCACTTTAAATTCGATGTTGACTTCTACGTAAAAGGAAAGGAAGAGATGGTTAGCTTTGATGACTTAAGGTGTGCGGCGGTGTAGTTGACTGAGCTAAGCTCGTGTACTGTATGCCGAAACGTTAGCTTCGTCGTATTTCATCTTAACTATGAAATGTTCATCACGCCCTTCCCAAATCTCTCTGAGAGACACCACGGTTATTCCACGGGACCTGTCTAGGAGTTAAACTGTCAATTCCGATTTCTCCAATTGTAACACAGTGATTCATTGCACTTTACAACAGATAGGAAACAGATAGGAAATGAGCAAGAAAAAAACACTAATCATCGAGAAGAAGAATTCAGCTTGCACAAAATTTAGACATAAAATACATAAAACTAAATTTATAGGGGCTGCAGGCATTTAAGGAACAACAAGTTTCAGTCAACTACTGTTGCAACGTTTCCAATTTCTGATTGTTACTATAATGTTTTTGAGAGTGGGGGACTTTCGTACGGTTAAACGACCGTTAGTCGATGAATCGGAATCGCTTTCTCCTGGCCAACAGGTAGTTGATTTCGTCCGATATACTTCTGTTTACATCCTAACTTAAGGTCTAAATCCTTTTTAAGTCATAAAGTTGAAGAAACGTACTCTTCGGTCAGCCATCGTGCTTCAAACATAAGAGAGGTGTTTCTTCACAAGGGCTGAACACATGCACTTGTGCTATCTTATTCGGGAGGTAGGAGACTGAGATACCTGTCTGACCGTCCAGACTTCGTTCACTTCAGGCAACGTGCGGTTATAATCCACCAGCCTTTCCTTTCCCCCAATGTATGTCAGTTGAGCTAGCGGCTGGTTTCTACTGTCCCTGTTGCCGACGAGACGTTAAAACCAGATGTTGCTTCCTTAGTATTTTCTGCAGGAACGCTCGCATTGGAAGACACCACGAACATTTAAAATCATTTCACGATCTTCTCAACAAAAACTAGGAACATTGTAGATAAATTCAGAACGACTCTAAAGTTTAGATTATCGAAAGATCATCTTGGTAGGACACTTCTATCGCACAGATCGAATATCACGAGTTCCAAGAGAGGAAAGAAAATGAAAATCGCTATTATAAGTCCTGATGTGAGGGAAGGCTTACCTTTTAGTGTTAGTCAATAGCTGCCAGCACCAATATCTCGAAAGATGATGTCCTCTTCGATGTAGATCCTGTGGATGTCGTCAGATTACAGAACACTTGTGGTCTACGCAGAACCATATGAATCAACGGACGATCTTGGAACACAGCTGGTGGGTTCTTCTGTTGTACACACGCTACGTGGCACCAGCGAACAGCTTTTTCTTGATTTTATAGTCACAACGATCCCTTGGGGAAAAAAGGACGCACAGCAATAAGCCATAAATGAACTTAAGGCACTTGTGCTGAAGTCCCTGTACTGATAGTTTTCCAAGCAGTGCATGTATTCTTAATGCAGCTTTGGTAACAAAGTCGGTGAAAATATTCCATATAACAGCTTCGGAATCTGGGTGACGATCTAGGATTTCGAAGTTGGATTCACATACAACACAAGCGCTACGTCGCACCACAAAGGAGACCTAGCAAACGTAATCTCCTGCACGACGTTCTCGGCTGTCATAACCAAATTCCGAAAAGAAATCTCGTCGATAAGAGTGCCTTTACCGATAATCACCGAAGCAATAGATCTCTCTTCTATAACTGGCTGGTCTTTTATAATCATTTTCTCCTTGTACGACAGCGACTTCCTTCAAAACGTAAATTACTTTCAACTATATTTAATGTAACTGATATGGACTGTCTAAATGACACTCAAACTTTTTCGAATTTCAGGAGAAACTATAGAATGAGTTCTGCTTTTTGAGTATGCATGTGTCTAGAACATAGTCTATCGCAGAATAATCCCCAGACGGGCTACTTTACGCTCAGCAGAAGAATAAGAAATGGAGCTCATTGGGTCACTAGCGCTACGGGTCAGCAAGGGCGAACGCCCTGAGACATACCGTATCCCCCCCCCCCCCCCCCCCTCTGCGCCATCGAGGCTCCGCCCTCAACTCCCCAGAGGCGATCTCCAAGGTGGGGGAGGGGGCGGGAGGGTACGCTAATTTCACTAACAGTGATTAGGCCCGGCGAATACGGGCGCTGCTCGTTAACGGCCACATCACTGTGGGCTGCGCGCGTCTTTCGAAAAGAGGCGGGGATTCGAGGGGCGGCGGCGGTGGAGGAGGATCCGTTATTGTTGTAGGCCCTCGCGGCTCCGTGCTGGGCCGTTTTTTAATTCCGGCGCCGGCGCCGCAGATAAGAATTAGCGCGAGTGCTGGCGGCGTAGATTAGGGCCGTGCGTGCCGCACGGCGCGTGTCTTGGAAATGCAATTTCCATCGCGCGCGGCATGACGCACGCGGTCGCACACGTCGCGCGCGTGGCGAGCGCGTGCCGTCCTGTTTGCCGGGCTTTTATTGCGGCGGTTCCTTCCCTTCTCCCTCGCAGGCCGGCCCCTTCACAAACGGGGGCGACGTCTGCCTCCTGCCCCCGAGCCGCTCTGAATCACTTCTTCTCCTCTCCCGGCCGCACCGCCGCAAAAACGCGCCTGCTCCAGTTACCCGCGAGGTGAGGGACCACCGGCTCTGCCCCGCAGCGGCCCAAAATTTAATTTAATACCAGCTACTTTGCTGCTCACGACCCGTTCGCGATCAAGTGATATACTGTTACATTCTACGACAACGTAGGTTTTGTTAGGAAATAATACGGATTACGGTAAGACAGTGCTATTCCCCTTTCAGTCTTTATTGGATATTGCACTGTACGAAGTACTGCAGTCAGCCGCCATTTTTTTCGAAATGATTTCATTTTACTATTTCTAGATTCAGGCCCATCGTGATATAGTATCGTTGACTTGTTTGCAATTTTTACTATGTTTCTTCCCGAAAAGCCCTCGTTTACATATTACACTACTCGCCATTAAAATTACTACACTAAGAAGAAATGCAGATGATAAATGGGTATTCATTGGACAAATATATCATACTAGAACTGACATGCGATTACATTTTCACGCAATTTGGGTGCATAGATCCTGAATAATCAGTACCCAGAACAACCAACTCTTGCCGTAATAACGGCCATGATACGCCTGGGCATTGAGTCAAACAGAGCTTGGATGGCTTGTACAGATACAGCTGCCCAAGCAGCTTCAACGCGATACCACAGTTAATCTAGAGTAGTGACTGGCGTATTGTAACGAGCCAGTTTCTAGGCCAACATTGATCAGATGTTTTCAATTGGTGAGAGATCTGGAGAATGTGCTGGCCAGGGCAGCAGTCGAACATTTTCTGTATCCAGAAAGGACCGTACAGGACCTGCAACATGCGGTCGTCCATTATCCTCCTGAAATGTAGCGTTTCACAGGGATCGAATGAAGGGTAGAGCCACGTGTCATATCACATCTGAATTGTAACGTAAACTGTTCAAAGTGCCGTCACTGCGAACAAGAGGTGACCGAGACGTGTAACTAGTGACACCCCATACCATCACGCCGGGTGATACACCAGTATGGCGATGACGGATACACGCTTCCAATGTGCGTTCACCGCGATGTCGCCAAACACGGATGCGACCATCAAGATGTTGTTAACAGAACCTGGATTAATCCGAAAAAATTACGTTTTGCCATTTGTGCACCCAGGTTCGTCATTGAGTACACCATCGCTGGCGCTCCTGCCTGTGACGCAGCGTCATGGGTAACCGCAGCCATGGTCTCCGAGCTGATAGTCCATGCTGCAGCAAGCGTCGTCGAACTCATCGTGCAGATGGTTGTTGTCTTGCAAACGTCCCCAACTGCTGACTCAGGGATCGAGACGTGGTTGCACGATCCGTTTCAGCCATGCGGATAAGACGCCTGTCATCTCGACTGCTAGTGATACGAGTCCGTTGGGATCCAGCACGGCGTTCCGTATTACCTCCTGAACCCACCGATTCCATATTCTGCTAACAGTCATTGAATCTCGACCAACGCGAGCAGCAATGTCGCGATACGATAAACCGCAATCGCGATAGGCTACAATCCGACCTTTATCCAAGTCGGAAACTTGATGGTACGCCGTTCTGCTCCTTACACGAGACATCACAACAACCCAGGCAACGCCGACCAACTGCTGTTTGTGTATGAGATATCGGTTGGAAACTTTCCTCATGTCACCACGTTGTAGGTGTCGCCACCGGCGCCAACCTTGTGTGAATGCTCTGAAAAGCTAATGATTTGCATATCACATCATCTTCTTTCTGTCGGTTAAATTTCGCGTCTGTAGCACGTCATCTTCGTGGTGTAGCAATTTTAATGGCCAGTGGTGTATAAGACAGTGGTTTACATTCCATATTCATCAATTTATTTCAGTTCATTGGTCTTTATGGATTGTAAGACGCAGTCAGACCCCTGTTATGATATGTGAAGGTGAGCTTTTGTGGAAGAAACAAAGTAAAGCTCCGGCCTAAAACTAGTGATGGTACAATAAAATCATTTTAAAAAAAATGTGACTGGTTGCTGTATTTTCTACGGTGTAATTTACGAAAATAGCTTTGGTGTTCTCTAACCAGAATGGATCAAATAATATTTCTTGGATAGCCAAGCAGCGGCGAAAACTCTTCTACCGACATTTAACTTGCTTCTCCATGGAGTCATTAAGATGTTTTTCAGGTAATTTTGTCTTATAACAAGCGCTGTATCACGATTAATAACGGAAAAGATTGTATTGAGCTGTGCGTGGCGTATCACGATTAATAACGGAAAAGATTGTATTGAGCTGTGCGTGGCTCGCGGTCATGCCGTCTATTGCCGGTCTTCTTGTTTTTATGATTCTGTCGCCTCTTCCTTATTCAATTTTTTGGCGTCACTAAGTTGCTGTTTGCTTGCGCGTGAGCGGCAGCACCAGCGCTTATCGATAAGTGCATTGTCGTACTATCTCTGGAGCGACCGCTAGTATTTCCGGTTCGTCGTGTGTCAGGAGTTCAGTCAGGTATGGAGCGCCAGTGAGGCGCTGACAGCCAGTACTTGCCGACCGCTGGCCACACACACATGAACTGTCCGACGGAAGGAGATTGGAGCGGGTCCGACCGCCGGTTCGTCTTTCGGTTGGTCGTCTCATTGGGCGACGTGTATTTGTTCTTTAGACCATTTCTGGGCCTCGTCAGTTGGTCATCTTGCCGGACGTGGGTCGGTTCCTTCCTCGTGCAGAGATGTCGTCGCCGAGGGGCAAGAGCTACCTCTGCATGGTTGGGTCCGAGCCAGTGTGCCCGGGTCGCCGTATCTCCGAGTGCCGAATTGACATGGAGTTGAGACAGGTTGCACCTGCTATGAGCTCCGGACAGCCAAGACTCGCCCGACTGTGGCCGACACACATAATTTGAGTAACGACGACCTGGTTTGGTCGGTCGTTCGGTCGGTCGTCTCATCGGACGACGTGTATTTGGTCGCCGACCGCTTATGGAAACTCTGTGTCGACTTGTGATTTCTCCTTGTTGCTCCACAGTGATTGGTTTTAGGATTGTCGGAGTTCTCGGTGAAAGTGTTTACGTGGAACTGTATATATCTTCTGTGATTTCCACTGAGCAGTTATGAATGCTGTCTGCATACTGGAGTAGTAGTCAGTCAGTTGCGACAGGGCAGCGAGGAAGTCTCCATGACGTGTGGTCAGGCGGGGGCCACTGGCGGTTTCCATGCGCGGTCAGAGTTGTGAGGCGCTAGCTGCGAGGGCTGCAAAGTTCGTCGCCCACCGAACCTGGATACTGGAGCTGAGTAAGCAATTAACCTATTACGAAACCTCAACTGCTGTGACATCTCTTCATTCATTGCCGGTTGTTGCTTCCAGTGCCGTTCCCGCAAGCAGCAGTGTATGGTGTGCTGGAGTCAGCAAATTTTGGAGCCGTCGTCCTGAATGGTGTATAACTTATGAAATGATTGTAACTTATTAGTGAAGTGCACCAGCGGTATCTTCTGGCTTCTGGCCATTAACGTTCCGGTTGCCTGCCCTGGTCGTTGGCATAATTTTCCGGCAGTGTGTTTTCCTCGCTGCGTTGATGCTGTCTGGCACGACAGCTTGATGTTGTTGTTCTTTTTTTCTTGGAGTGGTTATCGTGCCTTGACATTGTTTAGATGCCAATTATCAAGACGTAACACTGCTGCGATCTTCGTCCTCCCTGATATTTTGAGTTGTCGTGTCACTGGTTGGTTCTTCAGCTGTCCCTAGGTCGTGCTGCCACCCGATTATTTAGTGTTACGCTTGGCTGCCGGTCTCTCCTAAACTGTTGTTAGAGTTTCCTCCACAGGCCGACCCTTGGAACACTTCTGAGCACCACTGTTCTGTTGTTTGAGATTGTGAGTTTCTTTAGTCTCAAGTATTGTGCGAGGCCTTCAGCTGTGTATTGATTTAGTTTGTTTTAATGTTCAGTACATGGCCTTCAGCCCAACCTTATGTGAAATATTTCAAGATAAGGCCTTCAGCCTACTTAAATTAAAATTTGAAAGGTCTTTGTCTAAAATCTTTCAAAATTTTCTTACTGGAGTCCTTGTTATCCAGACCTTAAGCCCTCAGTTCTTCTATTTTGTAATTGAGGCCTTCAGCCTTGCGTATTCCGTAACGCAATTTTAATAACTTGTGTCCTGGCCTTCAGCTGTATTGTTTCTGAATTCTTTGAAGCGCATATGTGATAGTTTTTAGCAAATAGAGTTTGTATCTTCGTGCAACTAGCAGCAATTGATTTGGGCCCTTTTCCACAACCTGATCCGCTCTGTCTTGCCAAATCAGATTTCTTGTATGTTCAAGTAAACCTGGGCCTGCAGACATGGCGCTTGCAGGATACAGGGTTAGGAGAAGAACATGAAACACCGCGAGAAGTGCATGCCTTAACGTAAACGCAGATGGTAGCCAAGCTTTCAGGTTGCACTTTTGAATTTGACCACGAACGGCGTCCGTGCAAAGTTCTCAATAAGGTGCAAGCGTCATCGTGGTCAGGGCAGTGTTCTATGTGATTGTGAGTGCACTATGTCGGAACTAATTGAATTCCGACGTGAGCAAAGTTTGGGTGCTGGTGTGGTAGGTGCTTCCGTAACCCAGGTAGCCGAAGTGTTTGGTGATTCCAGTATCTGTATCGAAGATACGCTGCTTGGCACTTGCTAAGGGACAGAAACATTCATTACACAGGAATAATTACAGACAATGACGGACGACATAGAACAAAGTACATGCATAATGGAAGTGCAGTGGTGGATTTATAACGAAAAATAGTACAGTTTTAACCGCATGGGGAAACAGGATAACAGACATAAATAACCTTCATGTTTGAAACAGGTCAGACTCCCAATATAAAGTTCGATATCGGGCTCTCAGTAAGGAATATGTCCTCCTCGGGCACTAATGCACATTTTCCTCCTGTTGTTCATGCTGACTACCAAACTGTTGAGGAGTTCTTGGCAGATATTGCCCCACTCTTCTCTCTAGGTGGTTTTCAGTTTTTGTTGTTTCAGAAGGAAGTATTCATTGAGAAACACGTCCGCCAATAGCGTGTCAGGCAGGCTCCATAGGATTAAGGTCTGAGAAGTAAGCAGGTCACTGCAAAAGTTCAATTTCTAGCCGCGTTTACGTCACAAGAGAGAAATTTGGCGTGGATCCGGCGATGATTTGGGCAGCTATATCGTGATATTCCATGCGCCGCCTGCTTACTCGAGAAGGTCACTTAATTTGCAAGGATTATGTAACCATTTTGGCTGATCAGGTACATGCCATGCTACAATATATGTTCCCCAATGGTGATGCTGTCTTTCAGGACGACAGGGTACAGAGAAGGATATGTGATCTCTAACCCCTCATTATTGTCGCCTGAGTTTGCCGCTACTTTACAGGAATAATGGTATAAGATTCCCATGGAATATTTACCCATTACGAGACGACTGGAATATGTTTTGAACGGTAACGATTCTGTTACACTGTATTAGGTTTGGTAATGTGTTGCGTTTTTGGTGTTTCCAAATTTTTGTCCATCTCCTGTAAGTGCGAATGTGTGGTTACGAGGCGACACTAATTTTGATTAGAAATATTGTCCTAGTTAATAGGAATGTACTCGAAATGTAAACATTTCGATTATGTCCCCGTCTAGTTAGCCTCAAATTTCACCCATGGTCTACGTCAAAAAGGAATGCAGCACTGCTTCAGTACGTGTTACAATTTGCACCTATTAAAGGGGGTGTTTCGCTTATCGTTTTCGCAGTTGGATCCAATATTGCATTCGTCTGTGCAATGAGTTACGATTTCTTTCAAACACCCGCGACCCCTCAGGTAAACATAACTCTACCAGTCGCTGGTCCAGTTTTTCAACCGAATTGAACGGCAGTGCTGTACAGTTCATTTTATTGATAACCCCGTTCCGAAGACCAAAGGAAGAAATCAGATCGTCTTGGGGGCCAAAGTATATGCAAAGCTCGACCAAGACATCCAGGACCGTAGTGGATGTTGACTTACTTCAGCAGCAAAATGTGGCGGTGCTTCAGCACACATCTACCACAAGCACTATCCATTGGTCATGGGTGATATTTGAGCCCAGTTAGTTGGGGATTTGATTGAGATCTTTACATTTCAAATACATTTGTACGAACAGGGGCAATATTTCACAATAAAGCCAGTAGTGGACCGTAACCGCACATTCGCAACTGCCTCGCAAAACAGCTCGTTTACGGACCCATGTTTATTGAAATGTTTTTGTTTCTACGTCATATGTTTCTCCCATGTCAGCTTTCGTTATTAATTATAATAAATATTGTGATTTATTTTACGTCATCAATTGTTTTATTTTATGTATGTAGTGAGATGCAGCAATATGAAGAAATTTATTTTACTTCAGTTCATTGTGAGTAATAACCTATTGGATTTAAATATTCCAATTTGAATGACATTCGAAACGACTGCAGTGCCTTTTCCCTTTTGACTGTATTCCGGTGTTACGAGAGCGTGTCGAAAGTAATGCCCCTGAATTTCTTACTGTGCTGTAAATATCGGTTGAGGTATTACAACTCATGCGTGTTACTCGGACGACTTTTCCTCTTCGCTGGCGCAAGTTGCAACCCTCTGCCGCTAAGAGCGCTCTGAATTGTAGCGTGTAATGTGGCGATGTGTAACGTAACTTTGTTGGTGCAGAAGGAACAGCGTGCTGTAATCGAGTTTCGAACTGAAAGAATTTGTCCACAAATGGAGCAAACTCTTCTTGAGCATGACAATGCCAGACCACATAACGAGAACTGAGACATCTGCAACAATCAGACACATGGGGTTCATTGTCAGCGATCACACTCCATACAATTCCGACTTGGCCCCATCCGATTTTCATTTGTTTCCAAAACCTGAAGAACAGCTTCGAGGACTTCATTTTGATAGTGGTGAAGCATTGCAAGCCCAGGTGATGTTCTGTCTTCGTCAACAAAGTCAAACATTCTACAGTGCCGGTTTCAACAAACTGGTCTCTCGTTGGGAGAATTGCGTTCGTCGGCAGGGTGATTATGTTGAGAAATAAATTTGTAGTCATGAAGAATAAAGATATAGAACATTAATGATGATTGTTTTGTTTAAAAACCTTAAAGAGTTTTCGTATAAAAAAATCGGGGGCATTGCGTTTCACCACGCCCACGTATATCCTAAAAGATTTATTCACGTATGCATTAGGTACGTTCTGTCAGTGTTGTCTGTTTACAGAAATATATTTTCACCAACACTACCCTCAAGTTACACAGTCGTAAATGGAAATGCCGTGTGGCTAGGGCCTCCCGCCAGGTAGACTGTTCGCCTGGTGCAAGTCTTTAGAGTTGACACCACCACGGTGACTTGCATGTCGACTGGGATGAAATGATGATGATAAGGACAACACAACACCCAGTCCCTAAGGGGAAAAAATCTCCGACCCACCCGGGAATAGAACTCGGCCCGTTACGTATGGCACTCCGTCGCGCTGACCAATTATTTTTTTTAATCTCATTGTTCGTTTCAATTGTTCGTGGCGGACGTCACCTGACACCCATTGAAGTTCGTTATTGATCCATGCACTCAGTTTTTTTATTTTTTTTATTACAGAGAGCAGCTAACCCTCTGACCGAACACGCTACCGTGCCGGCTATCACTCAGCTACCAGGTGAGGACTACACAATCTTGAATCACATGACTTAACGCATCTCAGCCCACGTACAGTACATCTGCAATTTACAGATTACTCTTCCTTTACATTAGCTTGGTTTCAGATCCATAAACAACGCATCTTAAGTATTTTCAATGATTATTACACAGCGAATGCTCCCCTGTCTCATTAGTGTTAGTGAGTTTTGTGTACAGGAAATTTATAATATAAATTAACGACCAGTGGCCATCTGGTTTTCAATCACTTGCTTTAGCCGACATTAGCTAATAAAGACCAGGCGGCTGGTCGAGAATTAATGAAAATAAATGTTGACGACGCACTCAAATTCATAACAGCAATTATATTTTGTTGAGTGTTTTTCCGAAAACTCTCATTTTGAGTAGGATGTTGATTTCCTTCTTGCCCAACAGAGTACTGAATAATCTCAAAGCCTATTTTTTATGTCAAATAAGCCAGTAATGTGTGTTTCAGTCACGACATTATGGGGTCAAGCGCCATTCCGTTAGAACCATCAAAAAAAAAAAAAAAAAGAAACCTTCATTTGCCTCTTTGGATATCGAATATTATTTCGAGTTACAGAACCCCTGTGGTGTGGGGAACATTAGGTTTGGAATCTTATTGACTGAAACTGTTTTCAGAGATGAGTCCCGCTTCGAAATGAGCCTCGATGACCGGCGGCGACGTGCCTGGAGGCGCCCCAGACAGCAGCGCGATAGCAGCCCGACTGCCAGCTGCCATACAACCCCACAACCAGGACTAGCGGTATGTGGTGCCAATTCTGCTGCAGTCAATGAGACTCCGGACCAAATATGCCTGACCCATTGCAAACGTGCTTGTTGGTGTACAGAGGTCAATGGTAGTTGGTCCAAGGAGCGTCGTGAGCTCAGCCCTCTTTCTGTGAGCCGCCTATTAATGGGCTTTGTGGTCACTGAAGCGAATGCCGGACATTTGCCACGTCGGACATTTGCCACACTTGCACCTTTCGCCAGATGGCTCGCGTAGCGATCCCTCAGGTAAGGGACGCCCTTCCTCGTACTACTTCTGTCCGCTTTCAAACCGCCGTCTCCACATGTTACTCGATACAGCCAGCAAGTAAGAGACCTTCTTCTTCGACATCTTGGGGAAATACAGAGCTTCTTTTCCGAAATCCAAATATTTATAACTTTTGGGAAACGAAAGCAATACCGACGATTGTGTCAATATGTAATTAGTTCTACCAAGTATAACTATAGATCCATCTGTCTGTAGGGTAGATTCCTTTCACGCTTACTGATTGAGATAGAAACAGTCCATCGGCATGGGAGCAACAAGAAAGGAATGATATAAAGAGAATGTGAATGTACGCTAATCATTTCTTTTTGACCGCTGCATTTGTGCCTACTTTAATTACTACAACTGCATGCCCAAAAAACAATAAGGAAAGAAGACATGGGAATGGGAATGTTTGAAAAGAATAATGACATACTCCACATTAATTTACTCTCTAAAATCCGATATTCCTTGCGGCGAAACATTAGTTAGTAAAGTGCAGCGGGACAATGTTCAAAACATGACTGAAAATACGTTCACTAAATAGCGATAAGAACATCTATGATTGACATGTCATCTAAAGTTTACACACAATTTTAAAATGTTAGAAATTAGGAAATGAAGTAATACAGAATGCTATGCTTGTAACGTACGTTGTTGTTCTACATTGTTTAGCTCTGGTATTTACAAGGTCACAGAGAAAGCATCCTAGGTTTTGGAGGGAAAGCCGTAATTGTAATGATCTGCACTACAACAGAAACAAGAAGCACAACTTAAGTAAAATAATTTAATGTGTGATTCAGCTCACAAGCTACATTGAAGCAGATAGTTCCTGTGACTTAGTATCGGCAGAGGTTATATTCGACAAGCGGAATAAATTAATTGCTGGATCCTTTTACGGAGCCCCAGTCTCACATGAAACAGTTGCTGAACAGTTCAAAGAAAACTTGAGTCTCATCACAAATAGGTATGCTACTCACAATTATAGTTGGCAGTGACTTCAATCTACCTTCCGTATGTTGTCAAAAATACATTTTCAGACCCTATTGTAAATCGAAAACAAAGTCCGTAATTGTTCTAAACGCTTTTTAAAATTATTTTGAACAATTAGTTCGCGACGCTATTCAAATTGTAAATGGTTACAAAAATATACTTGACCTCTTAGCTACAAATAATCCTGAGCGTCACGACGGATAAAGGGATTAGTGAACACACAGTCCAGCGAGGCTCAATTCCGTAACAAAGAAATTCACCAAAACTAAACGCGAAATATATCTATTTATAAAAGCAGCTAAAATTCGATTGACGTCTTTCTAAGAGAGAGTCTCCAATCCTTCCAAACTATGCAAGTGAAGACCATATGTGACTAAGTTCAAAGAAATAGTATCAACAACATTTGAGAGACTCATACCAAATAAATTAATGAGACGGAACTGATCCCCCATGAAACACAAAATACGACAGAAAGCTGCTGCAGGAGCAGCGAAAAAGGCACGTATAATTGAGAGAACGCAAAATCTCCAAGATTGGCGAAGTTTTACTGAGGCTCGAAATTTGGTACTAATTTCAATGCGAGATGCATTTAATAGTTTCCACAACGAAAGTCCCTCTATAAATGTGGCGGAAAATCCTAAGAGATTGTAGTCATATGTTAAGTAAACCAGCGGACAGGCTCAGTAAGTACCTTTACTGCGCGACAGCGATGAGGAGGAGAAGGGGGAGACAAGAGACCCAACCCTTCGGAGCAGGTAAAATCGTGGCAAATGGCCGGCGAGGCAAACGTCCGGCGTGGCAAACGTCCGCACACCACTGAAGCACCAGTTGCACGTCGGATCGATGATAATGATGAATCTAAGGCTCTTAGTGACTCTGTGACCATTGTTCGGTCTTCACGTTCTGTTGCCTCTATAGGTCGGCCACTTGCTTCTTGACGCTATGTTCGGCGATGGTCCACCCATTCCTACTAATATAATCAAATAGTCGCTTCGCTTCTATTCGTGTGTCGAGCGATTCGACTACTACTCCAAACGGCTTCTTCGAGCCCAACTATACGACCTCTCTCAAGTGGTGAAATCTGCGTATACTGTTCACACACCTGCTAACAAGGCATAGTTACTGTACAACTGAGTATGCCGAATGGAATTCTCAAAGACTTTATGCTATGGTGTAGTCATGTCCCCTGTTTACTATTCTTGCCAGCAGCGCGATAAAAATGCACTGAAGCCTCACACGTTCATTCATCGACTGACAAAGTTTGCACTTTGCAATTTCCATAAATACCTGTATATTATCAATTTGTGACGAATTTGCATAACTTGTTTACAGTGGAGTGGTTTTTTTTGTCTTAGAGCATAATTTGTTTGAATAATGATAATCAGACTCTAATATTTCATATTACGCTGCTGAATGTAAAGAGCTTCAATTTATGATATCCCAATAACCAGGAGAGTGAGAAAAATTATCTAAAAGAACACTAAATGTATAATATTTTACCTAAAAAATCGAGAAACTATATAGCAACACAAAACTGCTAAAGTAAATGTGATCTATTGTAATTCGAAAGTACAAATATATTATAAACCTAATTAATCAGTATTTTATTCCATAAAAATGTGTCTTACACAGTATTTAAATATACATACCCAAAATAACAATTGTTGTAAGAAACTTTTTCAAATATATGTAAAAGTTGTTATTAAATTAATAATATGTATTTCAAAAGTAAAAAACGTATTACATCTCTCATAACGAACAATATTCCATGTAAGGAGACAGTAATTGATGTATTATATCAAGTTCTTTCTTTTTACGCAATCAGTTATTCCATTTATTCAAAGTGGTTGTTTACGGCCAAGGTTTCATTATTCGTGTGGTGATCCCACGGCTTATTTTCATTAATTTTGGAAATTTAACTTGCTATGAATTGCGGAGATGAGATGGTATTCAGGTGCTTGATATTAAAAAAAAATTTTGAGTTTCGTGATTTCAGTAAGCTTGAAGCTCGGTACAGAATCGTATGCTGGTAATTCCATACCAAGCGTTATGGATCCAATTGCGTTACTGTTCCCTACGATATAGGTTACTCGATCTTTTTCTTGAAGTCGTGCATAAATAGCTTTGCCTTGGTGATTGCTGGAACTCTGACTTTTGTTGCAAATGTATCTTGAATGCCAGGTGGCTTGTGTCTTTTGCTTGCTCGACTTTAAAATAATACACGGTTTAATCGCATTTGCTGTTGCTCATCTTAAGTTTCCTAAGTAATTTATTGAACATTTGTGCATATTTTTATGCATGGTTTGTCTAGCACCATTCCGTATTCACATATTACTAAGTACCAGCTTTGTCTGTCTAACTGTAGCACATGGTACAGATAACGAATTAATTTAGTTCTCAGATGGATTCCCCCTATCTCTAGTACTAAATACAGCATTCTTTGCTTGCATATTTTCAATTGTTGAAGTACGTCTTGCCGTCGGTTGCTGAGTAAAGAATTGCTGTGGCAGTTTGTACACAGCATATGCATTCGTGTGCCCCGAACTAACTTACAGAGAATATTACCTCAGTGTTTCCAGTCTTACTTAGGTCACGTATTACCAAAGCTTTCCAACTGCATAATTACTGAAATGATTTTGAAAGGTGTTACCAGCAGCTAGTCATTCCCATATTTGGCTATTGTGATTTCATAATGGGACCACGACCGACACTTTGTAACTTTGATTGGGCCTTACAAATTATTTTCATATCTTTTGGCGTTCAGATATCTGTACGATGCCTACCATTCAGTAGTTTCGCAATTTATCATAAGTGTGAGCAACATATTTAAATTTCTTTTTCGTTTTCGAAATGAATAGCGGTGCGAATTTGATTATTTAGTCATATATATCTTTTTGACAAGGCATAAGTTTACAAAATCAGAGCTTAATCATACGAATTGCACTAGTAGTCAAGGTATAAGAACGAGATATTCAGATAGTGCATTCTCCATGTGTAACAGTTTGATAAAGGGCTGAAAAACTGATTAACTTAATCCTTTCCTTGTAATAAAAAAAATAAAATTTTAAAAAAGCAAACTGCAACCAAAGAATCTAGATCTCTTGTGGTTGAAACAACTGTTACATTTCTAAATATTTGAATCAAATATTTATAATAATGTTATTTATAGCAGCTGGATTATTTGTAACACGATTTCTACTACTGAGTGTACATCACTGTTGAGTTCCTCATCACAAGTCATAGGAAGTTTTGACTCCAGTGCTTCCATTAATGCGAGATTGCAAATTAGCAGTGATGAACTCAACTACACTGTTCGACTGTAGTAGTATGGCAATGTGAGCTCTGTGATTTCAGACGTATACAATTCCTATATAATTCGTTTGATAAAAGTCTCTGATGATAGATAAAAGATGATTACTGATAAAAAAAACCTGTGATAACGTGATATAAATGTATCACACGGTATAGTATCAACGTTGTAGTTTCAGTGTACTATTGACAAGAAAAGCTGACAGGTTTATTGGAACTTTTAAACAGTTGGAAATTTGAAAGGTTAAATCCCAATGCTAAAGTTAACACATTTGTGAAAAGTGAAGTAAATTTATCAAGGGTCCGATTCACAGTGAATGCGAAACAGGAAGCCCTGAGGAGATGAGGAATAGTGGGTAAGCATATGGTCCCTGGGGTGTGTTGGCGGTTCTCCATTGAAACCTATTCTCTTGTTAGTCTTATTACAACAGACGCTTTTTGTAGTTTGATGGGACAACAATATACTGTTATGAAAAAATTTGTTTCTTTTTAAGTATGAAAGACGATGACATCAGTTTGTAACACACAGTAATTACATGAATCCTACAGAATACCATTTAAATTCCATTGGAGAAGAGAAGCACTCCTTGCACAAATAACAGAACAGAGGAAATGAAAACTGGTTAAAGCGAAAATGGTGTGAACTTGGGTTTTTTTAATGGAAAACTTTCATTTTCTTTGATCATAGTCTGTTACAGGTAAAATAAACCTTTCTTCTCCTAATAGTGTGGAACATATTTTTTTCTATAGGTCTGAAAAGTGATATACATTGCAACCACTTCATCTGTTTGTGTTCCTGTTCATTTCTAAGGAAAGCAGTGACAAGTAGTGAAATCTTACACATTTTATGCCGTCTGCACAACAATGCTGTAATTCAGTGTATCACATCTAAAGTAAATAAAACAAGCCAGAGGAATGGTTATCACAAGTAATCAAATCACACACATCAAAACTAGAAGCAGAGATCTGTAAACGAACTCTAGCAACAAACAGTAGAAAAAGTGAGCCATTCTGGCCTATGAGAGCCACATGCATACACTGTAGCAGGTGAGTAGCAGAGCAACAAGGACGATTTGTCACTGCTGGTTGCCTACAAACAGGGGCAAGTATACATTAAGACAACCTGTCATTCTGGATACAACGCGTGGCGGATCCACGCTTCAACAATAACTTGGGTCTATTCTGGATCACGTGTTTGACCCTGAGAAGGACTGCTTAGGTGTTTTAAACACTAACAATCAGTATTTATAATATGCTTCTCCGTATTCTTCACCAGTCATAGCCTTATGGTGCCAGCTCACAAATACCTCACAAACATTTGATGTATGGTTTTTTTTAGCAACGTAAATGGTTGCTGTGTGGTTTTCCTTTTAACAACATGGTGCTGTATGTTTATTGTGGTAATAGCGGTATATTCAAGTTGACTAATGTCTTTAGTGCTTTCCTGGAAAGGAGAACTATGTGCCTCTGTATTGACTTGCATCCGCGCTAAAGGATGATGGAAGGTGGATGGAGTGATCAGCTGAGATGGGGTTGTAGCGAGGTATGATTTAATGGTAGACTGATGATTCATTCTAGAGAAAGGTAGATGTTGCTGCAGGCCATTTATCGCGGGTTTAACAAATTTTCCCGTTGTTCTCTTGGGGTGTATCAGTTGTGTGGTGTAACCTGTGTTCGACCAGTACAGAACTGCGTGCTCTGTATGGACTTAGAGCACTATCTACGTATGATCGTTAACAGCAAACCTCTCCATACCATATTCGTCAGAGGACTTCCAATTTGTGTGTGATTAAACAGGTCCATCGATGAAAAACCTGTTTTGGTACCTTCCTCTAGACGAACGAAAGCTATGTGATGTACTTCATTCCTCTGCCGCGTCTTGTGCATAAATCAACTCTTCAGTTTCATATAGGTACGAAACGACTGTTACTACACTTTTCATGTTTGTCCCATAAAAAAATACATGCATTGGATAATAGGGGAGAGGGCAAGTCTTAGAACTTTTTAGCGGGGATAATGAATAAGATGGGCAAATATTCTCGAAGAAAATCAAACAGCACATGGGTATGTCAGTAACACGACCATATGCAAATGAAAAACCGTGGAAAAATGCGAAAAATGTTCTAAAAACGGTAAAATTCGAGGAAAACTTAGTATAATCACGAAAAATTTACGTGCAATATGTAAAAATATAGAAAAATACGATGAAATATTTAAAATCGCGAAAACGCAGAAAAATCATGGAAACTGACTGAATACAAAGAATTAGAGGAAAATACCATGAAATGAGTATACAGCAAAATCAATAAAATTGCGTGTCCTGGAGGAGGAGAATAGATTTATGCTACATATACACACCTTAGTGGTGGAAAGAGACAATATTTTCCTGCACATGAACAATAGAACCTAACGTCAGATCATGAATTCTGTGTGCAAGAAGGTTACCAGGAGCGATAGTCCGCTGCGATACGACCGTTACATCTCCTGTGGCTACTGATGCTGGTGTTTATTTCCTCGTAAGATGTCACTGTTTCTTTGTCTTCCAGCGATAATTTTACAGGATTGTCGCGAATATATCATATTTTCTGAACTTAAATCAGGACTGAACTTTATAAACAGCAGGCGTCCTACACTTATGGAAATCTATGTAGTGTTAGTGTTATAAAGAATCGATGTTTACTTTGGTATGCGGCCGGAAAAAGATCCAACAAGAACGGGGCCAACGACGACTGAAGAAAATCGTTCAACGTTCCGCGAATTGCAGCAGATTTGAATGCTGGGTCATTAAAAGTGTCACCGTGCGAAACATTCAACCAAACAACATCGATATGGGCTTTCGGAGCTGCAAGTCCACTCGTGTACCCTTGATGACTGCACGACACAAAGCTTTACGCCTCGCCTAGGCAAATCAACACCGTAATTCGACTGCTGATGACTGGAAACATGTTACCTGGCTGGACCAGTCTCGTTTGAAATTGTATCGATCAGATGGACGTGTACGGGTATGGACCCTGCATGTCAGCAGGGAACTGTTCAAACTGCTAGAGCCTCTGTAATGGTGTGGGGCGTGTGCATTTGGAGTGATATGGGACCCCTGATACGTCCACATATGATTCTGACAAGTGACACGTACGTAAGCTTCCAGTCTGATCACCTGCATCCATTCACGTCCATTGTGCGTTCCGACGAACTTGGGTAATTCCAGCAGGACAATGCAACACCCCTCACGTCCAGAATTGCTACAAAGTGGCTACAGGAACACTCGTATGAGTTTAACGCTTCCACTGGCCACCAAACTCCCCAGACAGGAACATTTTTGAGCATATCTGGAATGATTTGCAACTTGCTGTCCAGAAGAGATCTCCACCCTCTCGTAGTATTACGGATTTATGGACAGCCCTGCGAGATTCATGATGTCATTTCCCTCCAGCACTGCTTCAGAGATTAGTCGAGTCCATGTCACGTCGAGTTGCGTCTCATCTGCGTGCTCGCGGGGCTCTGTGCGATATTAAGTAGGTGTACCAGTTTCTTTGGCTCGTCAGTGTAAAAATAAACACTGAATTCCTGAAGCAACTGCAGAGTAAAAATGGCTCTGAGCACTATGGGACTTAACTTCTGAGGTCATCAGTCCCCTATAACTTAGAAATAGTTAAACCTAACTGGCCTAAGGACATCACACACATCCATGCCCGAGGCAGGATTCGAACCTGCGTCCGTAGCGGTCGCGCCGGACTGCAGAGTAAACCCTGAAGCGACTGCGGTTAAAAGTCTCGAGCCATACTTGCCTATTTTCTGCTACACTCGGCGACGCAAAATTGTGAAGAGAACTTCCACTGCGATAAAACTTTTCTGACGCTCTGCAGCGAGTGCACGAAGTTTTTTCAACGCCCAGGCACAATGTGTGACGACTGTACGTCAGCTGGTCCACGGGAGCACTCCACTAAGATACTCTCGTGTCTCCAGCGACACGTGCCAGGACTGCTGTCGTCAGAAAACAACTCCGTTGAATAAAGGTAGCAGAGAATGGGGGGAAGCGCGGTGCCGCCCAACTACTCGATGTGTCCGTAGCCGCGTATTAGATGACTCGCTACTGTTTATCAAACCAACGACGGCGGAGGAGTGTCAGCTCTTATTGAAAGCTTGTACTGGTTGTCCCTGGGCACGTGCGCGGCTGTTTTTTGCGCGCACACCTGACGTGGCACGCTCTCCGCGCGGCTCTGTGCTGCTACAGTGGCCGCCAGGCAGAAAGCGCGACAAGAGGGTTTGGGCAGGGGACACCCGCGGCTGACACGCGACGAACGCGTGCCCGTCTTGAGTGCTAATCCTGTGAGGCGCAGGCACAGCGCGCCCCATATTAAATACCCGCTCACTCTGCAGAAAGCAATCTACGGCCAGTGAATCAGCGATAACAAAATAAGGGCTTCCGAGGACAAGCAAAGTGTTTCATTGCTCGATGGATGATCCTTATCTCTGCTTGATATTCCGAAATGTGCTTGAACAAAATTGATTTTTCATTTTTAAGTGTAATCCGGATTTTCAGTCTATGTAGTGTCTATCAGCAATACACTCTACACAAATGAGTATTTTAGGCATGGATTCATTAGCTCGGTTCCAGAGCGGCCTTGATACGCCTGGGCATTGAGTCAAACAAAGCTTGGATGGTGTGTACAAGGTACAGCTGCCCATGCAGCTTCAACACGATACCACAGTTCATCAAGAGTAGTGACTAGCGTACTGTGACGAGCCAGTTGCTCGGCCACCATTGACCAGAAGTTTTCAATTGGTTAGCTGGAGAATGTGCTGGCCAGGGCAGCAGTCGAACATTTTCTGTATCCAGAAAGGTCCGTAAAGGACCTGCAACATGCGGCCGTGCATTATCTTGCTGAAATGTACGGTTTCGCAGGGCTCGAATGAAGGGTAGAGCCACGGGTCGTAACACATCTGAAATGTAACGTTCACTGTTCAAAGTGCCGCCAATGCGAACAAGAGGTGACCGAGACGCGTAACCAATGGCACGCCATACCATCACGCCGGGTGATACCCCAGTATGGCGATGACGAATACACGCTTCCAATGTGCATCCACCGCGATGTCGCCAAACACGGATGCGACCGAGTACACAATCGCAGGCGCTCCTGTCTGTGATGCAGCAGCGTCAAGGGTAATATCAGCCATTGTCTCCTAGCTGACAGTCCATGATGCTGCAAACGTCGTCGAACTGTTCGTGCAGATAGTTGTTGTCTTGCAAACGTCCCCATCTGTTGACTCAGGGATCGAGACGTATCTGCACGATCCGTTACAGCTATGCGGATAAGATGCTTGCCATCTCGACTGCTAGTGATACGAGGCCGTTGGGATCCAGCACGGCGTTCCGTGTTACCCTCCTGAGCCTACCGATTCTATATTCTGCTGACAGTCATTGAATCTCGACTAACGCGAGCTGCAATGTCGCGATATCATAAACCGCAATCGCGATAGGCTACAATCGGACCTTTATCAAAGTCGGAAACGTGATGGTACGCATTTCTCCTCCTTACACGAGGCATCACAACAATGTTTTACCAGAAAACGCCGGTCAACTGCTGTTTGTGTATGAGAAATCGTTTGGAAATTTACCTCATGTCAGCACGTTGTAGGTGTCGCCACCGGCGCCAACCTTGTGTGAATGCTCTGAAAAGCTAATCATTTGCATATCAGAGCATCTTCTTCGTGTCGGTTAAATTTCGCGTCTGTAGCACGTCATCTTCGTGGTGTAGCAATTTTAATGGCCAGTTGTGTATCTCCCTTTGTAGTTTTTATTCTCCTCTGATACGTCAGGATGCGTCCTATCAAGCAATTCTTCTTCTAGTCAGCTTGTACCATAAACGTATTTTCTACCCTAATCGATTCACTGTCTCACTATGATTTATCCGTTCTTCTTTTACAACCTTCAGCGTATTCCGTTTAAAGCTGCATTTTTTTTTTTTTTTTTTTTTTTTTTTTTTTTTTTTTTTTTTTGCGTCATCAGTCTTCTGACCCGCCACGAATTCCTCTCCTGTGCCAAAGTTTTCATCTCAGAGTAGCACGTGCAACCTACGTCCTCAATTATTTGATGATGTACTCCAATCTCTGTCTTCCTCTACAGTTTTTGCTCTCTACAGCTCCGTCTAGTACCACGTATTCTTAACAGATGTCTTGTTATCCTGTCCCTCTCCCTGTCAGTGTCTTCCACATATTCCTTTCCTCCGATTCTGCGGAGAACCTCCTCCTTCCTGACCTTTGTCAGTCCACCTAATTTTCAACATTCATCTGTATCACCACACCTCGAGTGCTTCGATTCTCTTCTGATGCGATTTTCCCACTAGCATACAATGCTGTGCTCGAAACGTGCATTCTTAGAAATTTCTTCCTCAGATTAAGGCCTTTGTCTACTAGTAAACTTCTCTTGGTCATGTACGTCCTTTTTTGCCAGTGTTAGTCTGCTGTTGATGTTCTCTTTGCTCCGTCTGTCATTGGTTATTTTGCTGTCTAGGAAGCAGAATTCCTTAACTTCTTCTATTTCGTGACCATCAGTCCTGATGTTAAGTTTCTCGTGTTCTCATTTCTGCTACTTCTCATTACTTACATCTTTCTTCGCTTTACTCTCAATGCGCTTTATAGTTAAATTTATATTCGATGTTCGTGAGTTCCTATAAAAGCTTTTCTTGCTACTGCCAGACGGCATGTTATATCTTCTCCCGGCAAGCGGGGTGCACTCAGTTATTTTGTTGTCCAAGCATGAAAAATATTCTGCTAATTTCACTGTCTCGTTTCCTGATTTAACTGGACTACAATCCATTCCCTTTGCTTCACTTTCAACGATCTCAATCATGCAACACAACATGTTATCATTAAGTTATACATTCTATTCATGTCATTTGCAGTCTCTTGACAGGATTACAGTGTCATCAATGAACTTAAAAGTTTTCATTTCTTCTTCCTAGATTTCCGTTTCCAAATTTGTTTCGTTTCTCTTGCTCAAGGAGATTGAATAACATGGGGCATAGGCTACAAATCTTCCTCGTTCCCTGCTCAATTACTGCTTCCTTCGACTCTTAGAAGAGATGGGAAAGACGCCCCGTAGTTAGCAGCCGTGTTAGAAAGATATTATGTAAATAAAGAGAGCTTCATCGCAGATTCAAGAGAGAATAAAATCTACGTGACAAATAAAAGCTGAATGAAACAAAAATGAGCGTGAGGAGAGCAATGACAGAAGCGTTCAGTGACATAGAAAGTAAAATTTTGTCATCTTATGTGACTAAAACTCCTAAGACGTTTAGTTCTCCGTAAAATCATTGTTGTTGTTGTTGTTGTGGTCTTCAGTCCTGAGACTGGTTTGATCCAGCTCTCCATGCTACTCCATCCTGTACAAGATTCTTCATCTCCCAGTAGTTATTAAGTGGTTAGAAATCATCTATTCAGTTATGCAGTGACTATACAGGCACCGAAACGGAAGATGACAGAAAGAAGCAGAAATACTGAATTCTGTCTTCCGAAATTGTTTCACCGCGGAAGATCGTAATACAGTCCGTCCTTTCAGTCAACATACGATCATGGAAACGGCACATAGTGCGACAGCCGATCGCGGAACAGAAAAGCAACTACAATCACTTAGTAGTGGAAAGCCATCACGACCAGATGAGAGTTCTGTGAGATTCTACAGAGATCATGCATAAGAACTTGCTCCCCTTCTAACAGCAGTTTATTGTAGTTCGCTGGAGCAACGAAGGGCACCCAGCGAGTGGAAAAAAGCGTTTGTTATTCCAGCCTTCAAGAAGGTTCGTGGCACAGATGCACATAACCATAGGCCTATATCGACGACGTCAATCTGCTGCAGAATTATCAAACATGTTTTATGCTCAACAATTATGGCGTTTTTGGAGAACGAAAATCTCCTCTATAAAAATCAACCTGAATTCTGCAAGCAGAGATCATGAGAAATGCAGTTCGCTCTATGGTCTTGTAGACAACGGCGCTCAGGTTGGTGCTGCTTACACGTCTCAGTGGGAAGTGGGACTCATCTCTGTAGACAATTCTACTCCAGTACTTCAGGAAGGTATCTGGCACAGTCCCGCGCTGCCATTGAGTGAAAAAAAAAATACGAGCTTGCCGAGTATCGAACCTCATCTGCGATTGGATTCAAGACTTCCTTACAGATAGAATTCAGTATATCGCTCTTAATGTAACAAAATCGACAATGTAAAGCTAATTTCCGGAGAATCTCATGAAAGTGTGACAAGACTGTTTCTGTTTACATAGTATATATATTGTATATACATGATCTAATAGAAAGCATCGGAAGCTTGTTAAGACTGTTCGCAGATGGTGCTATTATCCGCAAAAAAAGTAGCAACGCCGGAAGGCAGTGCCGACTTGCAGAATGACCTACAGAAGATTGATGAATGGTGCAGGACCTGCCAGCTGATCCTCGACGTACGTAAATGTAAAATATTGCGCATAAACACGAAAAGAAATCCAATACTATACAACCACATTACTGATGACAAATTGCTGGAAATGGAATCTACGTAAAATATCTATAAGTAACTATTCAGAGTGACCTGAAATGGAGTGACCATATAAAACAGATAATGGGAACGGCAGATGGTAGACTGAAATTCATAGGAAGAATCTTAGGGGAAATGTAATTCATCCGCGAGAGAAGTAGCTTACAAGGCGCTTATTCGACCGATTTTTGAATTTTGTTCATCGGTCTGGGACCTTAGCAGGCAGGACTGACAGAAGAAGTAGTGAAGATCCAATTAACAGTTGGCGTTTCGTCACGGGATCATTTAGAGGCGCTAGAGTGTTACAGAGTTTAGCTTAGTTCCTGTGGTTCCCTCTAGAAAATAGGGCCATGACGAAATTCCGCCACATGTTACGATTTCTAGCTAGTCTCTTCAGTTCACTCCAGGTTTTCCCATCCTCTGCAGCTTCTCTCTCGATCGTCTTTTTCGACGTCTGTCTGGGACGACCACGTTTTCTAGCTCCTTGAAGGTTCCAATCCAAAGCCATCCTTTCAATAGCTCCATGTGGTTTCCTCAATGTATGCCCAATCCAGTTCCATTTTCTTTCTTTGATTTGTATATTGATTGGTTGCTAATTTGTCCCCCTCCAAAGATCTTCATTTGTCATTGTATCTGGCCATCTCACATTTAACATACGCCGGAGACAGCGGTTGATAAAAACTAGGAGCTGGTTTTTGATGTGGTTAGTAACATTCCAAGTTTCGCAACCATACAACAGAACAGCCTTCACATTGCTATTGAAAAGCCGGAGTTTGGTCTTCTTTGAGACGTTCCTATTTCTCCAGACAGGGTACAGTTGTACAAATGCACCATTTGCTTTGCAGATGCGACTACGGACGTCCTCCTCAGCGCCTCCTGTAGTCGTGGCTATACTTCCGAGATAGAGGAAAGATTGGACCTGTTCTACGTCCTCTCCATTAATGGCCATCCTATTCGTGATGGGCGAATTTATCCTCATTTCTTTAGTTTTGCTAACATTTATCTTGAGGCCTACAACTTTCGCCTCTCTCTCTGTAACCAGGCCAGTTTCTTTTCGATGTGTCGATATCGTTGTACCATTAACCAAATGTCGTCTGCGAAATCTAGGTCTCGAGCCTATCCCGCATTCCCCATTGTACATCTCTCTTTCGACCCCACCCCTCCCATCACTCTCTTCATCACATGGTCCAACACCAAACGAAATAGTGTTGGCGAAAGAACACACCCTTGTCGTACTCCCGGATTAACTTGGAAAGGCTCTGTTGGTTCTCCATTATGTAGAACTTGGCATTCATAGTCTTCATACATTTCCTTGATGATGTTAATCTTTGTTGGAATGCCACATTCTGCAGGAGTATCCCACATGACTCTTCGATTGACAGAGTCGAAAGCCTTTTCAAAGTAAATGAAGGTGTTGCAGAGAGGCTCAACAAACTCCAGTGGCAGACTCTACAAGAGAGATGTTGTGCATCACGAACAGGTTTACTAATGAAATTTCGAGAGAGTACCTTCCGGGAATAGTCGGAAAACGTATTACTTCCTCCCACACACATATCGCGAAATGACCACGACGAGAAAAATCCAGAAATTAGAACCAATACAGAGGCTTATCGACAATCATTCATCCCACGCTCTTCTAGCTATCAGAACGGGAAAGGTGCGGTCAATTAGTGGTACCAGAAATGTCCTCCGCCACACACCGTCAGATGGCTAGTGGAGTACCGGTATTGATAGAGATGTGTAAGTTCAGTTTGATTTCTGTTCGAGCTACAGATAACTCAATTCTCCCTGCATTTTGTCGTTACTACCTTCACAATTTCAAAAAACGTATTCCAGTCAACATCATTTAACGGAACTGGGAAAGGTATGAAATTGTTATACCTTGTTATTTGTTTTGAATAAACTGAAGTAGAAAATGAACATTTCTGTCTTACAATTAAGAGTTAAGACTTTTTAATTAAGATATGTTTTTATACGTGGTTTTAAAATAATCCTCCATATTTTTTTAACTAATATGATGGATACGAAACTCGTCGAAACGTTGCGACAAGACGACGTCACCCTTCAGCTGATCTCCCGAGAAAATTTCATTATTGGAATTCACCGAGAAAGCATGCCATAACATAGCTGTAATATTTATCAGTAACCCTGCGTCAGTAGTACTCCTGAACCATTTCTGAAAATTTGAACGCTTTTGTTTTAGGACAGACTGAGAAACAAGTAGAAGCGTGTCAAAAATTGTAGTTTTTCAGAAACAGCACAAGCTGAGAATTATTATTAAAACCAAAAAATTGTATATGTGCTTCCACCTTCAAAAACAGCCTGCCACACAATGGAGACCACCTTCAGTTCGTCCTGTAGCTTAAGATGCTTCCTTTTCTTGCTTATCTACTTCCTTGGAGCTCATTTGAGAAGCATAGATGCTGTGACCAATCATCCTGTTGGCTGCGGATCTTTCACAGCATTCATACCAGGACCCGTAATAAGTAACTTCAAGAGCTTAATATTTTTAATTTTCTCCAAGAGTCATAACTCTGCATCAGCAACATGCATCATTTCATTGTTTGTGCAACAAGCCAGCATAGCGCCCTGAATTCATTCTTGCTGGAGTATTTTCTTCTCGAAATAAGAGAAGCTTAACATGCCCACCATGCGAAATATCGCACCAGACTGTAACCTTTAAAATGTGAACAGCTTACTGTAGAAATTCCTGCATGTGTTTCACTGATCAAATTTATTTTTATTTATTCACATAGTCAAGTCCATATATATCACCTGCACCATAGGCATGATCAAGTCATCGATTCTACTGTCTTACACACACACACACACACACACACAAACACATACACACACACACACACACACACACACACACACACACACACACACACATACATATGCGCACGCGTTCATATTTTTGACTGCGTCACAGACATCGAACTTAAAATATTTCTAATTCCCCGGCTCCGACCAACGTTTTTCAAGAGTTATCCTTGGTTGCAATTCCAAATTAAGAACGCATTCTGCCCAATTTGAGCTTGTTAGGAACTGATTGGAAAACTGTCCGAGCTCTATAATCGGCCGAGAGCCAAAGCAATTCTCCCTGCTAACATGGGAGTATAGGAAAAAATGATGGATAAAAAGAAAGCGTGTTCATTAGCAACTTCCTTAAATGCAAGCATTCATTGATAAAAGTGCTTGATCATCTTCGATCGGGTTCTGAACAACCATTGTTTTGTACGAATGGAATTCCTGTTCTTCATGAAGAATCTACTTTAGCGATGGATGAGTCAAAACGGATGTGTGGCACGCGGAGATTCGCTGGAACCACGACGCCTCAGCACCTGCCGTAAGAGGGTCACATTCTGAGGTAGCTGTGTGAAATATCTCTCTCTCGTATCAACGCCACTTGTGTTTAACGTTGAGCTACCGGCAAACAAGCGATTTCACAGTAATAACGGAATCTATTTCCTGAAGAATTGCTTGATGTGAAGATATCCTCTTTACAGTTACAAGAATACACTGAAGCGATAAAAATCACGCGATACCATTTCCTGAAAAAATGAAATGATCGTATAGGATTGTTGGCTGCGAGCGCCATGCAGAGGAGTTCGGCCGACGTATTGGAAGTCTTTTTTCTTTTCTTTTTTTTAGTTGACGCCATTTTTTAAATAATTTGTGGAATAACAAAAGAAAATGAAACAGAAGGAAAAAAGTGCTGGAGTAGGAATCGAACCAAGGCAGAGCGACAGAGCGATCAGGGGTCGTAACCCGTGGCCTGGTCACAGTGTCCCCCTCGTCCGTCAAGGAATCGGGGATGGGAAGGGGAAATCTTTTGTGGAAATTATTATTTATTTGATTATTTTTATTTACTGTTTGTAATACATTCTTAATTTGGTTTTACTTTACATCGCAACAAAAATAAATATATCTAGCACCGCATCGTGCTCTGAGTAAAGAAAATAATATCTCGGCATGTTCCTACACCGAGGGAGTGTATATGGGGAAACGAAAAAAAGTGCTGCACACGTGATGCAGAAGAGTGCGTCGCTACTCTCCTGACGCTTACCATTTGGGCGACTTGCGAGTTAGTGATGATGAAATTATGTTAAAGGACACACAACACCCAGTCACCTGCAGACAGAGAAAATACCTGACCACGCCGGGAATTGAACCCGTGACCGCGTGCGCGGGAAGCGAGAACGCTACCGCAAGAACACGAACTGCGGATGTAGCATCGCCTGCTATCGTGTCAGACCTCCTTTTGCCCGGCGTAGTGCATGAGCTCGACGTGGCATGGACTCAACAAGCCGTTGGAGGCCCCTAGCCATGCTGCCTCTATAGCCGTCCACAATAGCGGAAGTGTTCCCGGTGGAAAAATTTGTGCACCAACTGACCCCTCGCTTATGTCTCATAAATGTTCGACGGGGCTCATGTCGGGCGCTCTGGATAGGCAAATCATTCGCTCTAACTGCTGAGAATGTTGTTCAGACCAATCGCGGACAGGGCCCAGTGACAAGTTGAGGAGCATGGAGTCCATGAATGGCTGCAAATGGTCTCCAGATACCCAAACGTAACCATTTCCAGTCAATGATCGTTTCAGTTTGATCAGAGGCCCCAGTCCATTTCATGTAAAGGCAGCCCTCACCATTATAGAGTCACCACCAGCTTGCCTTATTGACAATTTGGATTCGCAGCTTCGTAGGGTCTGTGTTACACTCGAACCTCACCATCAGCCCTTACCCACTGAAAAAGGGATTCACCTCAGCAGATTTTCAGTCGTCTAGTGTCCAATTAATACAGTCACGAGCCCAGGAGATGCAGGTGAAGTCGCGTTACTGTTCAAAGGCACTCGCGTCTGTCGTCTGCTGCCATATCCCGTTAACGCCAGATGTAGCCGCCCTGTCTTAACGAATACGTTCGCAGTAAGTCCCGCATTGACTTTACGGTTATTTCACGCAGTGTTCCTTTCTTTTAGCACTGAGAACTCTACGCGAACGCCGCTGTTCTCGGTCGTTACGTAAAGGCCGTGGGCCACTGCGTTATCCGCGGTGGTATATAAAGCCTGAAAATTTACTACTCTCGGCACACTCTTGACACTATGGATCGCGGAATATTGAATTCCCTATCCATCTTCGGAATGGAATGTCCCATGTGTCTAGCTCCAATTACCATTCCGCGTTCGAAGTCTGTTAAATCCCATCGTGCAGCCATAATCACGACCGAAACCTTTTCACATGAATCACCTGAGTACAAATGACAGCTCCTCCAATTCACTGCCGTTTTATACCTTGTGTACGCGATACTACCGTCATATGTATATGTTGATATCGCTATCCTTTGACTTTTGTCATCTGAAATCGTACATCCTGAAGCAGTAATAAGTGGCCACCTGTTTCTATAGTAGGATTTGATTTAAAAATATTTGCTGCTTCTCATTGTTGTAAATATAGTTTATGGACAAGTTATTGTCCTATAACCTTGAAATCGTTGTAGATTAAGTACAGGATCACGTAGGTAAGTATGACGTCAGGAATCTCCCAGAACCTGTTAAGCGTGGCACGGGAAACACAAATCCGATTAAGGATGAATGTCTTTCATTCCTTATTTCAGTATACACTATATTGATCGCATGCCGTTAGTTAAAACGAAGAGACCAGCTATCTCATTTTCATCGGAATACGAGTATCTTGTCCTGAACACTAAGGCAACTCGTATGATTTTCTCACATGTTAGGGTTAAGGCAATAAGTTCTACGTTGTTTATAGTAACATTACAGAAATTGATGGGCTAGAAGTTCACTACCTTCTTCTACAGTATATCTATAGTTAACGTCGTTGTGTTTCAGAAGTACCTGTAACTTTCTACTGGTCATAAAAAATAGATTTTTATAAATATACTTTCCACTCTCTTGGTAGGGCAAGCTGTTTGCGCAATGATTCATTTTCGAATTATAAACTTTTAGCCTAAAATAGCAGGCGAGCTGGTTGTGGGGCAGATAGAGTCCCAGTCTGAAGTAAATGGGAGAGCATTTCCACATCTGCTGTTTGCCTTACAACTGAGAAAGCCTGTAGAACCTTGTTCGGAACTGGTGGGTGGCAATTATTTTTCACGAAAAAAAAAATTATTTTCGTACAAGATAACGTTTAAGATACCTCTGCTACTTGTTAACTCATTAGCCATTGCAACATGACAACACTAAAACAACAGTACAACACTATAAATACCGAGCGAGGTGGCGCAGTGGTTAGCACACTGGACTCGCATTCGGGAGGACGACGGTTCAATCCCGTCTCCAGCCATCCTGATTTAGGTTTTCCGTGATTTCCCTAAATCGTTTCAGGCAAATGCCGGGATGGTTCCTTTGAAAGGGCACGGCCGATTTCCTTCTCAATCCTTCCCTAACCCGAGCTTGCGCTCCGTCTCTAATGACCTCGTTGTCGACGGGACGTTAAACACTAACCACTACCACCACCACCACAACACTATAAACATACCGACTGGGATAAAACTGCCTATATTTCACAGTCAATTTCGAACACTGCTCGTTTACAAGTGCTATACAATAATAGCTCATTACTTATTTGGGCAGAAGCATGAAACAATTTCAGATATGAAAAAAGGAAACTTGAAACTGCAATGTAGCTATGTGCACACATCAGATATGAAGATGCCTTAAAAAGTAGGGCAAACAGAATGAAGATAATATATTCAGGTTCAAACCGCATAACACTGGGACATGATACTGAAAGATAATAAATCCACGTGTGAAACTAAAAAGAAAAGAGGTCACTATATTTTCTTACCTCTAAGGAAAACAGTATTTACTTCTTCAAACACTGCTGTCAGTTATTCTAAAACGGCTTAAGTACTATAAGCGATGATGCAGAAAACTGAAAGCAGGGTGTTCACTTGATCGAAGCCGATCAGCACTTCTTGCACCAAAACGGCAAGGTGCTAACCAAACACTGCGTAACAGTCATGTACCCGGCAAAGCAAACCACTACAATTGCGAGCTTGCAAGAGTAATTCGGTAACAGTAGTATGATATCATCGGACAAGACCATTGTAGAAGGGTAATACCACGTTTAAAACGTTTTCGTCACAGACAACCCAAACTGTAGCTACTTTCTTCTCTTCTGAGCTGCGAGAAACCACGGAAGCAGTCCCGCTCTTCAGGCGTAGACCATGCCATGCACTCACGCAACACTGTTTCGCGACAACTGCTGACCTTCAATTTGACCGGCGACACAAGGTCACAACTCTGAGATCGATCGCTGCACTGAAACAACAACCCCTGGATTGGAAACATACTGTGTTAACGGTCGCAGTGAAACCTCCAGTTGACTTCTTACATTGTTGCGTAAAGGAACCTATATGACTGCGCCGAGTGCATGGAAGCCACTATGTGTTTCTTAGGTGAACTGTGACAACTAGGACCTATGGAGAAGTCGTTTTGAACGGTATGTGTGACATCTTCGAAGTTCATGAGAAACTCAGCTCCATCTGATGATTACCGTCCATGAAGGGTTGGCCTGTTGGACTCCTCAAATCTGATTTAAGATGGGCCAGTCGCTGTAGGTTGAACGACTACAGCCCTACCACCAGGACCAAAATCTGCGGTTGACGTACAGAGACTCAGAGAGTGTTCCAAAAGGGCACTAGATGACAATCCACGTTAAATCGCGACTCATCCATGAACTCACTAGGTATCAGCTCCACATTCGGCGAGCCACACAGTGCCTTTGTGTATGCAAGGCATCTCAGACTAACAAATTACATAGAGCAATCTTTCGGCCCGACGACAGGTGTGTCATCCAGTTCGCATTTGTTCTGCTGACTGGAGGTCTTTGAATACTTAAGATAATTATCGTTCCGTTGGGTTTCATAGGCTGGTCACTCTACTTATATCGCCGTTGAATGTTTCCCCCCTCTTGGAATCAGTATCCGTCAAATGGTGCAACGGGCGGTATACACCTTCATATGATTTTTTTTTTGGTCAGTGAATGTTACACTAAACCCGGCGTAACATTTTGGAGCTGACCTTTATCCTGTTTTCAAGTGTCACTGCAGAGCAGTGATTCCCAACTTTTCTTAGACCATTACGTGATGGGGAAATAAATCCATGGTGAAGCAAGCAACTGTTCAGATTTGGCACAACTTTGAAATATAGAAGGTCTTGATGGCACAATTCTTTATTAAGCATTACAAATTTCAAAATTTCTTCGTCAGACTGAAGCTGTGAAATGAAGGGTACAAGAAAATTAATGATAGAAATATATACATAAGTATGGATCAGTTACTACCGTACTTACATTAAAATGAAACTTTAGTACAAAGCTCACGAAAGTGAACACATAGACTGAGTACAATACAGATCTAATGTCATGTGGCTACATTTGACAGTGCCGTTGTCTATTCGAGTAGAACCAGTGCCAAATTGAGTGTGCCGATTATAACATCAAAGTGATAAATGGATGCCAATAGGCGGAGCTAGCATTAACATTAGAAAGCAAGTCAAAGAGTAACTGTACAAACTTCTTTGCACTGCAGTTAAGTACAAGTCAGCCTCCGTGAACAATTGACTAAATACATTTACGCTAATTTTGTGGAAGAGAACCCATACTAACAGCATGGAAAGTATGTCGTTAGGTAACATTGTGAACAACGTTACAGAGATAGTCTTTAGTCAATAATCAAAACAGAAGATAGTTGCAACCAGAAACTGGTGTGGTAGAATATAAACATAAAATTGATGTAGGTAATAAATAAAATATAAGTTGTGTAGGAATAAGTTTACAGTTATCACTTAAGTATCACTAAATGTAGTCAAACTACAATAGACGAGCATGTATTTTTTTATATTCATTGTTAAATCGTGTAACTGTCCTGCAATTATCAGTTTACAACCATCACAAAAAGAAATGTTACATTAGTATGATCATACAGTATAACCATTTAGGCAAGCCTAGATGAGTGTCAACAATTTGAAATGAAATATTAAGAAAACGTGCAAATCAGCTCGAAGTAGATGCATGAGGGCATTAGTTTGGCACTGGTTTTATTCGAATAGACAACGGCACTAAATGAAATTTCTGTGTGTTTGAATACTTAAATGCATACTTATGTATATATTTCTATCATTCATTTTCTTGTACAGTTCAGTGCACCGTTATTACCAACTTTAGGAGCTAACTACACTGTATAAAAATAAAAGTGCTCCATTCATGTTTCACACACACACACACACACACACACACACACACACACACACACACACACACACATATATATATATATATATATATATATATATATATATATATATATATATATATGTGTGTGTGTGTGTGTGTGTGTGTGTGTGTGCGTGCGTTAGAATGAATGACGAAGGATATATATGTGTGTGCGTGCGTGCGTTAGAATGAATGACGAAGGAATTCGCGGTGCTTCGCAAGCGCTACCCACAACTCCTTCTCAGAAAAGAAACCTAACTATCCACAATGAGGGTACACAGTTGTTACAAAACATGCTTCCCCTGGCTTATTGCTCTCCACTGCGGCACTTGCACTACCTGCACTCCTTACTTCTGAACTAGCAGAAATTGACCGACTTCAGGGCTATGAATGTTTTGTGTCTGACCACTCCAATAATAATAGTAATAATAATAAAACTACTGCAGGTGCTATCTGCAACTTGGAGAAGACATTTTCTTGAGATATTTAGCATTTGGCACGTATATGTCACACTTTTATCATCAGCAATGTACAGGGCAAAGCACAACATACGTGTGTAGTGGACGGACTCTGTAAGGTACCTGTAGCCTCTGCCGCATTAATGCTACTAATTGGTCTTACAAAATTGTGATAATACTAATTATCTTTTGAAAATAATTTAGTTTCTACCTCTCAGAAAATTTCATTTTACCTCTCAGGGGGTAATTACGCCCAGGTTGGAAACCAATGCGGTAGAGGATAGTACACCAGAAAGAAGTAATCATTTAGAAAATCTTACTGTCGCATTCACACAGTGTTTTGTCCACTGGTACCAGTTAGCCTGCATAACATGATAACAGAAGTACTTCTCGTCTCATTTTACTGTTACTTGTGAAATTTGTCCCTTCTGGTGAGTTAACCTGCTATATTTTATAAAAGATATGAATATTATATAATACTTTTGTCCCAACTTATTATCTATCTAGAAACTAATACCGAAATTGTAATGCAGTAGGCCAATTGAGTAGGTTGTGAATTAGACCTGTCCCTAATACTGACAATTTTCATTAATTTGTTCACAAGTCCTCTATGTCCTTCGATAATATTATTTGTGTAGTACAAAACTAGTTCAACTTAAACTTTCATTCATCGTCAATTATGTTCCAATTGAGACAGATGCGTATGACAACTTGCATATAGCTACAATTCCCAATTATTTGCACGCGTGTTCATTACTATAGTTCATATTGTTAATTGTGATTGTGGCCGCCGACTAGAGTGAAACGTAATTTGGTCTTATCTACACTCCTGGAAATTGAAATAAGAACACTGTGAATTCATTGTCCCAGGAAGGGGAAACTTTATTGACACATTCCTGGGGTCAGATACATCACATGATCACACTGACAGAACCACAGGCACATAGACACAGGCAACAGAGCATGCACAATGTCGGTACTAGTACAGTGTATATCCACCTTTCGCAGCAATGCCGGCTGCTATTCTCCCATGGAGACGATCGTAGAGATGCTGGATGTAGCCCTGTGGAACGGCTTGCCATGCCATTTCCACCTGGCGCCTCAGTTGGACCAGCGTTCGTGCTGGACGTGCAGACCGCGTGAGACGACGCTTCATCCAGTCCCAAACATGCTCAATGGGGAACAGATCCGGAGATCTTGCTGGTCAGGGTAGTTGACTTACACCTTCTAGAGGACGTTGGGTGGCACGGGATACATGCGGACGTGCATTGTCCTGTTGGAACAGCAAGTTCCCTTGCCGGTCTAGGAATGGTAGAACGATGGGTTCGATGACGGTTTGGATGTACCGTGCACTATTCAGTGTCCCCTCGACGATCACCAGAGGTGTACGGTCAGTGTAGGAGATCGCTCCCCACACCATGATGCCGGGTGTTGGCCCTGTGTGCCTCGGTCGTATGCAGTCCTGATTGTGGCGCTCACCTGCACGGCGCCAAACACGCATACGACCATCATTGGCACCAAGGCAGAAGCGACTCTCATCGCTGAAGACGACACGTCTCCATTCGTCCCTCCATTCACGCCTGTCGCGACACCACTGGAGGCGGGCTGCACGATGTTGGGGCGTGAGCGGAAGACGGCCTAACAGTGTGCGGGACCGTAGCCCAGCTTCATGGAGACGGTTGCGAATGGTCCTCGCTGATACCCCAGGAGCAACAGTGTCCCTAATTTGCTGGGAAGTGGCGGTGCGGTCCCCTACGGCACTGCGTAGGATCCTACGGTCTTGGCGTGCATCCGTGCGTCGCTGCGGTCCGGTCCCAGGTCGACGGGCATGTGCACCTTCCGCCGACCACTGGCGACAACATCGATGTACTGTGGAGACCTCACACCCCACGTGTTTAGCAATTCGGCGGTACGTCCACCCGGCCTCCCGCATGCCCACTATACGCCCTCGCTCTAAGTCCGTCAACTGCACATACGGTTCACGTCCACGCTGTCGCGGCATGCTACCAGTGTTAAAGACTGCGATGGAGCTCCGTATGCTACGGCAAACTGACTGACACTGATGGCGGCGGTGCACAAATGCTGCGCAGCTAGCGCCATTCGACGGCCAACACCGCGGTTCCTGGTGTGTCCGCTGTGCCGTGCGTGTGATCATTGCCTGTACAGCCCTCTCGCAGTGTCCGGAGAAAGTATGGTGGGTCTGACACACCGGTGTCAATGTGTTCTTTTTTCCATTTCCAGGAGTGTATAATGGAACTGGTCACGATACAAAAACCCCAGTTGAAAGACGATAAAGTGACTTAAAGACGATCTTGTGACTGTAAGGAGCAACTGAAAATAAAGCCGACGGGTTTGACTTACTTTGTACAATCAGAATAAAACACATTTTGTGAATCTTTATTCCTCTGATCACTGAGAGCTTATCGTCTGTTTTCCAGCAAGTTTATGTGACTCTGTCTCTGTCCTTAGTGTTATTCACTTTATTTATTCATGTTTGTCAGCATTCCTAATATCTTGTCTCTTTGCGTTTCTTATCGGTAGCTGATCCTGCATTGCTTTTTAATTAGTAAGTGATTTGCCTTTCCTAATGCAACCATTGAACTCTTTGTATTGTATGCATAACAGCGAACGGAAACAGTGCAGCTGGACTTTGCATAGTCTGCAGAGGAATACAAATTACTAACAGCACCACTAAAACGAAAGCTTTTCACTTATACACAGCTCATATTGAATACTGTTTCTTACCTCATTTGTTTTATTACATTGAATGACAAAATAAGTAGGTTCAGAAAGTATGATGTAAGTCGAACAGAACAGACCTATTCCATAACTAGATTTGCCGGGCCACGCTCTGCTGTCGCTTAGTCTGCTTAAATGGAAAAGAAAGAAAAGAGAATGCACACGTTGCGTATATGTATGGGAATGCTAATCTCCTTCTCTCCCCTGTCTCTGTCCATCTCCCACTCCCTCTTTCATTTCTTTGCCCATCTCCTCTTCCTTCTCCCTTTCTCCGTCCATCACTTCCCCCCCCCCCTCCCTTTTCTCTCTATCTCCTCCCACGCCTGTCTCTTCTTCTCGCTTAGTCCATCACCTACTGCCCCCTTCATCTGTCCCTCTCCTCCTTCCCATTTTCTATTTTCATTTCTTACTATCTCTCTGTCCATCTCCTCTTCCCCCCCTCCCCCCTCTTTCTGAACATGAGCCTTGTTTTTATTGTTACTGCAAATTGAGATTCTATAGTAACATTTTAATCCTAAACCAATAAGTCATAAATACAACATTCTTATTTGCTAATAACGTTTATATATATATATATATATATATATATATATATATATATATATATATATATATGTGTGTGTGTGTGTGTGTGTGTGTGTGTGTGTGTGTGTGTGTGTGCTTCTAAACGTTTGTTACACTGACGTGTAAAAGTATGTAGCAACATATATTAAAGAATTGGGTACCTAACACACGCCCATATTAGAATTCAACGTTGTGTCGAAATTTCAAGGCAGTCGGTGAAGAACTTTTGGAGACTAATGACCTTGAAGAAACCAACATTTATATTTTTATAACATTTCCTCTTTAATCACCTGTACAGTACATATATACTAGATGGCGTTTCATTAGGTATACAACAAGTTTGTATTCGATTGCAATGTCTCAGAATTTCAAAGTAGTGCATGAAGAACTTTCGGAGATTTTCAACTACGTATATCTACGTTTGTTCTTACTTAGAAATTGCATGTTGCTAATCGCAAATCTCCCAAAGTTTTCGACCAAATGCTTTGAAATTTTGAAACAACGTTGCATCAGAACACGCGCGTGTTTTTACATATGTGTTATATGTACTAAAACATGCCTATATTAGAATGCAACATTGTGTCAAAATTTCGAAGCAACCTGTCAACGACTTTCGGAGATACACGATTTTGAACAAATGAACATTTACATTTTTGTATATATATAAATATAGATAATGTATTCTCTAGCTGCATCAAACCAGTCTGAGGATTGAAGACCACAACAACAACAACATCTAACAGAGGAAAAATGTGTTTTATTTGTTTATCAGATGGGAAATGCACTTTATCTAAAACGCGAAAGAAATTTCTAAGAAACATTTTTAATACAAAATATGTTATTTTTTCAATTTCTTAACTTTTTTCTGCAGAACAGTTATTTTGAGTCTGTTGTGGCAGGAAAGTTAGTCAAGTATTCGTCTCCTCCCCACAGTTTTCTATATTCGTTTTAGTATGTTTTCTGTGAGTAAACAGTTTCTGTAATAAATTTGCGATATTGGCTGTTAAATTGGTGTTAGTTTATGTTGGATAGCTTTTTATTCCAATACATTTATTAATCTTGAGTTTGTTATGCTGATAAAGAAAGCGATGAAACGTGTCCACCTCTTTCCATTGTAACTTTGTCAATGAAGCTTCAGCTACTTAAAGATTTGTGAAATTTGCTTTGAGTCCGGGTCTACGAATTTCCTTTCCGGTGAGTACGCATTTTTCGGAAGCTTGGTAGTTAACGACGAAAGACTCGTTTGTAACTATCGCTACTACGTGTTAAAACTTACAACAGAATGCAATCCACTTGTCAATGTGTCGTGACCACTGGGCAGTGTAGTGTCTCGAATAGAACTGTGACTGCCGCAGGACATCATTTAATTAATAGGACGGCTATAGTTGGTAAACACACACCAAAGATTCGTCTGCAATGGATTTAACGTTTTGCGAATGAAGCAGATGTCTCGTCCTGTTCTATGTATGCGTTAATCGTATACTTTGCACAGCGCCGTTCATGATATTTTAGTCAACCAGAACCTCACTGATCCTTCAATTAGAGCCTAGCAACACTTCCGAGTTAACTCCTAATCGCAGAACTCCCTCACTTAGTTCAGATTAGGGGCTACGAATTAACACGCAGCCACACCCCCTAATGCAGATAATATGCAGAAGTGTGCAGAGAAAATCCGGACCGCATTTATCAACAATTAACGCGGAGAGCTGCTACGAGCGCTAGTTACTTACTGGGAATTGCCCCGAAGCGCGAAAATCGGTCAACAATAGGCCTGAAAATAATCACGGCTGCGTCCACGCACAAAAGACAGATGCAATAACGATAATGGAAAGCACTGCGGGAAAGCGACCAGCCCACGCTACAAATACTAACCAGAAAGATCAATAGCGATCAACATGCGGCCGTCACAGTGGCACAGAAAAGGAGGGACGTGGGGGAGCCTGTTGACATTTATCAGGCGCTGTTGCGGCGCGGGACTGCGCGGGCGGAGGGGTGTGGGGGAGGGGTAGGTCGCGTGCCGGCCGCCACGCGCACCTCGGGAAGGGGGGCGCCCTTGCCTGGGACAACACGAGCGCGCCGCCGCGGCCTGCGCTAAGGTCTATAATCGCTCGGCTGCGCGCAACAGTTTGACCCGCAGCGTTGTGCCAGTGCCGGGGGTCGGCGGCAGAGGAAAGCCGCCCCTAGGTACGGCGGCGGCGGGCCACGTGGTCGGCCGTGTGAAACTCGGAGGCGGCCGCTTTCCCACAGTGGTCCTCGGGCGCACCTTGCCTCGCAGTGGCGCCTGCGGCAGGGGCAAGGGAGGCGGCCACGCGACCGCGCGCCGCGTTCAGATCGTGGGAAACGCCGTGCGTCACAGCGCGCAATTACTGAGGCGCCCGCCAGGAAGTGCGTTTCCTACTCGTCCCGCCGGCTGCGGGCGCCGCTCCATACGTAATTAATTTAATGCGGGCGCTGGGACGCCTTTCCTCCTTCCACTTAGGCGCGCTACTGTGCTTACAGCCGGCCTCGTATCTTGTTTCACTGCCTACACTGAGAGTCGTATTCCGTTTCAACTACTTCAGCATCGTGCGAATGTAGATTTTAAGTCAGATGTAAACCAAAAATGGCATTCCACATGCACATGTTTGGATGGCTGTTAGCGACACTGTCCGTTCAAAACATAAATTAAAAGACAACTGAATCAATTAGTAAATTTCAAGGTTTTTGTTTACAAATGTAGTCGGCCTGTTTTCATTTGCCAGCGTTTTTGTGCACAAATATAACCTTGATCGCATGACTTGTCGATAACTTTGCACATACGCATGTTTCGCAGGCATTTTGCGCACCAGTCTCTTTAAATACATAGAAGAATTATCGAAACTAGTTTCCAAATTTCTAAAACTGTTTTTAAATAAACTTAAAACTCTTGTGATTTGTTATTTGTGTTTCTCCTTATAAATTTAAAATGTAATTTTCACTGTAATGTCTACTGAGTGTATGTATTTAACCCCGGATCCTTGCAGATTCTACTTTGCAAATCTGTACGACACTCTCACAGACAAATACACTCATTCGAAGAAAATATCTTCTCAGCGATGTTCACAATAAGAGGCATTCTCTGTTTACCCTGGCCGGCCTCGGTGGTCTCGCGGTTCTAGGCGCGCAGTCCGGAATCGTGCGACTGCTACGGTCGTAGGTTCGAATCCTGCCTCGGGCATGGATGTGTGTGATGTCTTTAGGTTAGTTAGGTTTAAGTAGTTCTAAGTTCTAGGGGACTAATGACCACAGCAGTTGAGTCCCATAGTGCTCAGAGCCATTTGAACCATTTTTTTGTTTACCCTGTACCAAATCGTCATTATTAAACGCTGCGAGTTGCTAAAAGTCATACTCACTTTTCCCATCGACATACCTCTTTCGCGTCTTTTCACTGTGCATTTTCGCTTAAATCAAACCGTCGTTTACACTGCAATTTAGTATTATTGAGACAAAGTCATCGGCGAACCTCAAAGTTTGTATTTCTTCTCCATGGATTTTAATTCCTGCTACGAATTTTTCTTTTGTTTCCTTTATTGCTTGCTCAATATACAGATTGGAAAACATCAGGGGTCTCACTCCCTTCTCAATCACTGCTTCCCTTTCATGCCCCTCGACTCTTATAATTGTCATCTGGTTTATGTACAAATTGAAAATAGCCTATCGCTCCCTGTATTTGTCCCCAGTTACCTTCAAAATTTGAACATTGTCAAAAGCCTTCTCTAAATCTACAAATGCTAGAAACGTAGGTTTGCCTTTCCTTAATCTATCTTCTAAGATAAGTCGTAGGGTCAGTATTGCCTCACGTGTTCCAACATTTGTGCGGAATTCAAACAGATCTTCCCCGACGTCGGCTTCTACAAGTTTTCCCATTCGTCAATAAAGAATTCGTGTTAGTATTTTGCAGCCGTGGATACTTAAACTGATAGTTCCGTAGTTTTCACATCTGTCAACACCTGCTTTCTTTGGGATTGGAATTATTATATTCTTCTTGAAATCGGCATTTCGCCTGTCTCATACATCTTGCTTACCAGATGGTAGAGTTTTGTCAGGGCTGGCTCTCCCAAAGCTATCAGTAGTTGTAATGCAATGTTGTCCACTCCCGGGGCCTTGTTCCGACTCAGGTCTTTCAGTGCTCTGTCAAATTCTTCACGCAGTATCGTATCACATCTCCCATTTCATTTTCATCTACGTCCTCTTCCATTTCCATAATATTGCCCTCAAGTACATCGCCCATGTACAGACCCTGTATATACTCCTTCCACCTTTCTGCCTTCCATTTTTTGCTTAGGACTGGTTTTCCGTCTGAGCTCTTGATATTCATGCAACTGGTTCTCTTTTCTCCAAAGGTCTCTTTAATTTTGCTGTAGGCAGTATCTATCTTACCACTAGTGATATATGCCTCTACGTCCTTACATTTGTCCTCTAGCCAGCTCTGCTCAACCATTTTGCACCCCCTGTCGATCTCATTTTTGAGACGTATGTACTCCTTTTTGCCTGCTTCATTTACTGCATTTTTATATTTTCTCCTTTTATCAATCGAATTCAATACCCAAGGATTTCTACTAGCCCTCGTCTTTTTACATACTTGATCCTATGTTGCCTTCACTATTTCATCTCTTAAAGCTACCCATTCTTCTTCAATGGTATTTCTTTCCCCTGTTCTTGTTAATCGTTCTCTAATGCTCTCTCTGAAACTACCTGCAATCTCTGGTTCTTTCAATTTATCGAGGTCACATCTCCTTAAATTCGTACCCTTTTGCCGTTTCTACAGTTTTAGTCCACAGTTGATAACCAATAAATTGTGGCCAGAGTCCACATCTGCCCCTGGAAATGTCTTACAATTTAAAACCCGGTTCCTAAATCTCTGTCTTACCATTATATAATACATCTGAAACCTTCCAGTGTCTCCAGGTCTCTTCCATGTACAGAATGTTCTTTCATGATTCCTAAACCAAGTCTTAGCTACTATTAAGTTATACCAGACGGCTTCATCTTTCATTCCTTACCCCCAGTCCATATTCACCTACTACTTTTCTTTCTATTCCTTTTCCTACTACAGAATTCAAGTCCCACATGACTGTTAAATTTTCGTCTCCATCTGAATAATTTCTTCTATCGTCTAATACATTTCTCCAATCTCCTCATCTGCGGAGCTAGTTAGTTTATAAACTAGTACTGCTATGGTAGGCATGGTCTTCGCGTCTATCTTGGCTACAATAATGCGTTCACTGTACTGTTCGTAGTAGCTTATCCGCGCTCCTCATTATTAAATCTACTCCTGCATTACCCTTATTTGATTTTGTATTTATAACCCTGTATTCACCTGATCAGAAGTCCTGTTCCTCCTGGCACCGAACTTCACTAATTCTCACTATACCTAACTTTGATCTATCCATTTACCTTTTTTAAATTTTCTAACCTACCTGCTCGATTAAGCGACCTGACATTCCACGCTCCGATCCGTAGAACGCCACTTTTGTTTCTCCAGATAATGGCACCCTACTGAGTAGTCTCCACCTGGAGATCCGAATGGGGGACTAATTTACCTCCGGGATATTTTACCCAAGAGGACGCCATCATCATTTAACCATACAGTAAAGCTGCAAGCCCTCGGGAAAAATTACGGATGCAGTTTCTCTTGCTTTCAGCCGGTCGCAGCACCACCACAGTAAGGCCGTTTTGGTTAGTGTTACAAGGCCAATCAGTCAATCATCCACACTCTTGCCCCCGCAGCTACTGAAGAGACTTCTGCCCCTCTTCAGGAACCACACGTTTGTCTGGCCCCTCATCAGATAACCCTCTGTTGTGGTTGTACCTACGGAACGGCTATCTGTATCGCTGAGGCAGGCAAGCCTCCCCACCAACGGCAAGGTCCATGGTTCATGGACCCCTATCGTATAGTCAGCTTCTTGATAGGCAGAAATTCACCCAGGAAATTACATGTCTGTTCGTAAGACATGCTTAAGCTGGTTGATCTGTATGTGATGGACTGCTGTCACGACACATGAGTTTCCTCTCTGTCACAACCTTTATTGCACACGAAGGGACTGTTCAGTGATTTTATACGATTTCTGATATGATGTGATGGACTCTGGGCAGTCGTACCACCAGCACTATCTTACGGGAAAAGAACAGTTCCCACCTCCACAATATAACGCGGGAAGTGGAAAAACCTGTGCGGGACTAAATAACGACGAGCTTCGTTTAGTTACCAGACCGCTTAAGAGAAAAGTTAAAATCAACACTGAACTATTTTCGTAAAAGAAGCAGCGCATAATGGGCATTTATTAATCATCGATTTCAAATTACACGACCACATTTCTGTTCCCAGAACCTGAGCATATACGACGCAGAAGGAAGAGTGGGAAGCAACGAGCTGGCATAACCGTAGTATCACAGTAAGCCTATACTTGTACCAGTGCTCACCACACGTCATAGCAGACAGAGGTGTAGCAGACAGACCATTGGACGCAGGAACACCGGTGCTGGACTCATCTGCATCTACGTCTTTATCTGTACTCATCTTCACGGTCTTTTCGCGAGTTATACAGAGAAGAAAACAATAGATTTTGTTAATTCATCAGGGAACGCTCTCGGAACTTCAACAATACTCCACGTCGTAATGCAAAGCGCCTCCCTTGCAGCATCTGCTATTGCAGTTGAATGAACTGCTACGTGGCATATAAGTGTTTAATTAATGAACGTGTAACGAAGCGCGCCGTTTTTCTTTGGATCTTCTCTATTTCCTTTACCAATCCTATTTGATGCATATTCCGTACTGACTAGCAATATATCAGTATGGTCGAACGAGTGTTTGTAAACTGCTTTCATTGTTGATGGACTACATTTCCTGAAGATTTTCCAGTGAGTCTCAGCTTGGCATCTGCTTTACTCGCGATTAACTTCATGCTGTCATTTCACTTCAGATAGCCCCATAAGCGTACTCCTAGTTATTTTATGGAAGTAGCTGGTTCCATTGATTGTTTGGCAGTGGTGTAATCATGTCGTCTATGTAATCGTCTATGTAACCGCAAGACGCTACATTTGTTTAAGTTGAGGGTCAACTGCCACACCCTGCAGCAAACGTCAACCCTCTGCAGGTCTCCTTGCATTTCGTTAAAATGTATCTAGCTTCGCGAATTCTCTGTAGACAACAGCATCATCCGCGTAAAGACTCGTGAAATTTGTAGGTCATTTACATATATTGTGAAAATTAATGGCCCCATAACACTCCCCTGGGGCACGCCCGACGTAACTTTTACGTCTGAAGACTTCTCTCAGTTCAGAATGACATACTGTATTCTGTTTGCTAGACGTGAAGCAACACGGCATCCAGCAGTGCACACGGCATATACTGACTTCCGGGTCCCGTGGACGAAAAGAGCGAGTTCGGTTTCACAAGATCGTTGTTTTCGGAACTCAGTTTGGTTTCTACACAGGAGATTTTCGGCCTCCCGAAATGTCATAGTCGTGAGTATAAAACATGTTCCAAAACTCTACAACTGACCGACGTCAGAGATAAAGTGCTTCTTGAAAACGGCAGTGACATGTGCTTCATTCCAATCATCAGGAACACTTCGCTCCTGTAAACACCTAAGGTGCACAGCTGTTAAGAGAGGGGCAAGTTCTTTCGCATACTCTATGTAGAATCGTATGTAGAATCGTATTGGTATCCTGTTAGGTGTAGTGGCCGGCGCACATACGATAGTTCGTAGGGCGGGAGGGGATAAGACCTGGGAATATGCAGTATTTTTAACATTTTCAAAGGCGAACAGTGAACTAGAAGTATCCACAAAAAGTTCCAATTCCGACCCTGTAAAAATTCCGTATAGTATCGATTTTTAAATTATTTTCTTGAAAAAAGAACATCTGATTACACTATTTTTGCCTTTCACTGAGAGGGGAGGGAGGGAGAAGAACCCCGCTCCCTTGCTCTCTGGTAAGGGCGTCCTTGACCTTCCCCCTATTTATATCTCCCGAGGAGATCACGAATATAAAATTAGAGAGATTAGAGGGCGCATGGAGGCTTTCAGACAGTCGTTCTTCCCGCGAACCATACGCGACTGGAACAAGAAAGGTAGGTAATGACAGTGGCACGTAAAGTACCCTCCGCCACACACCGTTGGGTGGCGAATAATACTAGATCACTGATTGTGTCAATCGGTTCGCCTACAACACCGCGTAGACGAAGTGTTCCCGCTAAACAATCCACGATACCACCACTCTGGAATTGTCAAAATGATTTGAGCAATAGTCCATCGACACAACGGTGTTTGTATGGCCGCCTCGGGTCACGCAACGCATTTTGTAGGGCACTCTGGATCGCCATCGAACAAGACGTGTGCGCCTTGGTCCCAGTTCCGACTAACATCTGCGAGTTGTAGGCGCCGGTTGAACGATAATTAATCAGTATGATACTACAACTCTTTTGGCCTTTCGTTGAGTCCACGCCACGACAACCTTCGTCAAGAAGAAAGATGGGAGCAATATGTTACTGATAAGATACCTAGAATTCAATCACCCTTAAGTGAATTAACTTTTTTACGTGACACTTAAAGAACTTCATTACGTAAATGTAACCGAGTAACTCATATCAGTAAGAGAAGATTTGTATATCAATACAGTTATTGTATGTTATATTATAGGCCGGCCGGTGGGGCCGTGCGGTTCTAGGCGCTTCAGTCTGGAACCGCGTGACCGCTACGGCCGCAGGTTCGAATCCTACCTCGGGCATGGGTATGTGTGATGTCCTTAGATTAGTTAGGTTTAAGTAGTTCTAAGTTCTAGGGGACTGATGACTTCAGCAGTTAAGTCCCATAGTGCTCGGAGACATTTGAACCATTTTTAGGCGTCTCAACGATAGCAGGACGAGACGACCGCTGTTTAGTCTGAGCGTCCGCCGGAACCGCATTCGTCCGACTAGTTGGACGGCCGTATACGACCGCACGCGGCCGACTGATCCCACGACATACGGATACAGCGGCATTGGTACGCGTCCATTGCATACGACCAAGTCGACCGCATTGGGCCATATGCGGCCGGCTGACGGACGCATCGCAGCGAAACGGTAGTGTTATGTAGTCGATGCAAGTGAGCGCCTGTTGTTACTTGTGTTTGGGTGTGTTTCACACTTAATTGCAAACTGTAGGGGTAGGAAGAATGTGACAACAGGTGACTGTGGAATATGCATGACACGACATATCACCTCCACGAGTTACAGAGGTTGAAAATCACAGAGGTTCAAATGGTTCAAATGGCTCTGAGCACTATGGGACTTAACATCTATGGTCATCAGTCCCCTAGAACTTAGAACTACTTAAACCTAACTAACCTAAGGACATCACACAACACCGAGTCATCACGAGGCAGAGAAAGAAAATCACAGAGGACATGAGTGTGGAAGCTAAGAGGAATCGCTAATCATTAAGTAGCAAAAAACTTAACATTCTGCGATCAGATTTATTAAACATGTGATACGTGACGTTCAATGTACATTGAATTAGGCTGTTTATAAAATTGTATACACTGTGTTTAAAAACAGTATTGAGAAGAATATAAAGACGCCCAGTATGCCGTCTTGAATGCGTCTGTCAGATCATCTTCGTGCATCGTGGTGACAGAAACAGCACAGATCTTCGAAACAGCATGCGTCATTGCACTTTTCTATTGATTGTCTGCTCTTTTGGTAAATTAAAGATCGATTGAAAGCACACCATTCAGTAAGATTGTTTCAAAAATTCTGGAAACTGCAATTAAAATTAAAATTGAGAATACCTTCAACCGTACGTTCACCTTATGTAACTAGTATTCTATAAAGTACTCAAAATTCTTTCACTGGTGCACTTCAGCTGGGCAAAAGAGCGCCATAAGTTTGTCTCGGATGGAATACGCCGCAGTGACTGCGATCTCGCCGACAGAATCGTATCTATTCGTCGGCTGTGTCAGCTGGCAACTGAATGCAGCTGCTGGTTCTTCCCCTTGCTTGTCAATTACCAGATATCTACATTTCAGTCTAATGTCAAAATAGCTAGGCTTATCAATTTCAGCACCATTTTGCAGCAATATCCATTTAGTAGACCTTATTCCAAACGCACGTTCTATTACTTGTCGAGCCTTGGAATTTGCTTTGGTCATTGGGAATGGTCTCATCAGGTAAGTCTTCAACTCAGTTGACTCGCGACTGCCTGTTGCCGGCCGTGTGTCAGACGTTACTCGGCTTCAGTGGACGAGCTTCATCGCGAGCGGGCCGTAGTCTATCACCACACGTCTAACCTGTTGCAGACGGACGAATGCGGCCCCAGTGGACGTCCAGGCTTAAGAGTCGTGAACCGGTGCTCTTTTTCTCGTAGCGCGGGAAACTCGATTTCGGTGTCGGCAGACTAGCTACTTTCGTTAGTTCCGTATGCGAACGGCTTATGACTGTGTCGTCTGTTCCTTTGATAGGAACATTAGGGTGGATTATTCTTCATTCCTTCGATACTGTTTAATGAATTGCAGACGTGTTGTCCTTACCGTCGTGGTTCTCCAAGCAGTTCACACACACACACGCACACACACACACACACACACACACACACACACACACACACACACACACACACACACACACACACAAAAGCATCGAGATTTATACGACAGTTTTCGTTAAGAGACTGCGACGACACTGGATACTTAGAAGGTCAAATCTTAATCAGATGAAACAATGGTAAACGATTGCACTACATAACCCGTAGACTGAGACACCTTCTGGGAGAGACTGCGATGCAAAAATTAAAACACACTTTTTCAAGGGCCTTTCCTCTACATTGGACTTTGAGGAAGGTGACCACATCTTCGGTAACCTCGAGGTCAGCTAATATTTTTATTAACTGTTGAATAACTGAAACTACTGTAGGTAAAAAAAAAAAAATATCAACGTTAAAGTCATCCGCATTTTTATGTAGAACTTTGAAGAGAAAAAGCAACTGTAAGAAAAAGAAATTGTTCAGAAGAGTACGTACATCATATGAAGCCATGTGGTGCAATAGGCAGAAAGCAGCGCGTGCGATCCAAGGTAACTTAAAAGTTGGAAGGGGGGACGCCACGGCAGCGTCAGGAGAGTCAAAACACAAGATAGCGCCCACGAACTTCTGAAAAGCTGGCCGAGGGAATAAAGACGGTGAATGATGTGAGAAATAATGAGATTCGTAAGAGTTTAGGCAGAAGATTGAGGCCATAATGTAGGCTACTGAGCAAGAAAGTTATCGGGACGGTTTCATTTTTACAAAGCTGTGAAGAGAATGGAATAATTTGGTGTAACCAAGGTTAAGGATTAATGATAACAGGTGGTGAGAAAAACGGTAAAGTGGAAATAATAAGTGATAACTCAAAAGAATGAACTGTGGGTCTATCAGTGCCTTTAATCGCTTACATACGAAATAACTTCAAGAAAACATCAACGAAAGCTAGTTGAGCTCTTCATTGTCTTAAAGTGAACACAGAGCAGGTTATAAGCACAAGTAGCGCAGTAATTCTTCCAAGCTAAAAAACACTAGGAAATTTCAGCGATCAGATTAGAAGTTTGCGAGCAGTAGATTTTTTTGATATGGTTGCATAACAGTCAGCTGACAAAAGATGTACAAAAGATATAAAAATCAGTTGCGCAAATAAACATTTGAAAACTTAACATTTAAAAGTTCATAAACATTTTATTTTAAACTTGTAACAGTGTTGATTAAGTCGCTAGAATGTTTTTTTTTCCATTAGGTGTTCCGTAACACGTTTCGAGATTAACTCGTCATCAGAACATCTATGAATAAAGGTGGAGTTCTTTATACAGAGTATCAAAAAATGGTTCAAATGGCTCTGAGCACTATGGGACTTAACATCTGTGGTCATCATTACCCTAGAACCTAGAACTACTTAAACTTAACTAAGGACATCACACACACCCATGCCCGAAGCAGGATTCGAACCTGCGACCGTAGCGTTCACGCGGTTCCAGACTGAAGCGCCTAGAATCGGACGGCCACAACCGCCGACATACAGAGTATGATGTCTTCTTTGCTCGTCACACATGACGCCATACAGTGTATCAAGAATTCCACCTTTCTTAGATGTTCTGACGAGTTAATCTCAAAACGCGTCAATAGACGTGAATTACTTAACACTTAAGTGACAATTTTTTTTCTAGCAACCAATTCGAATGCAACTGGATTTTAACATACAGAAACAGTATAGACAGTTTATACCAAGAGGACACATGATATTTGGTCATTTGTCTAACGCTAATCATTTTCACAGATGGACTGATAGCTCCCACCACCTGTTCATCTGTAACATCTGTATGGACATTGAGGACACCACCTTTCCTACATCTACTTCTACATCCATATTCCGCAAGCCACCTGACGGTGTGTGGCGGAGGGTACAATGCGTACGTTTATCGGTTCCCCCTACTATTCCAGTCTCGTATTCTTCGTGGAAAGAAAGATTGTCGGTATGCCTCTGCGTGGGCTCTAATCTCTCTGATTTTATCCTCATGATCTCTTAGCACCAAACTTCAACAAAAGCCCGTACCCAGGTACTGAGCGTCTCTCCTCCAAAGTCTTGCTGGCCGCGCAGTCCGGAACCGCGCGACTGCTACGGTCGCAGGTTCGAATCCTGCCTCGGGCATGGATGTGTGTGATGTCCTTAGGTTAGTTAGGTTTAAGTAGTTCTAAGTTCTAGGGGACTGATGACCAAAGTAGTTAAGTCCCATAGTGCTCAGAACCATTTTTTTTTTTTTGCAAAGTCTTCCACTGGAGTTTATCTATCATCTCCGTAACGCTTTCGCGATTACTAAATGGTCCTGTCGCGAAGCGCACTGCTCTCCGTTGGATCTTCTCTATCTCTTCTATCAACCCTGTCTGGTACGGATCCCACACTGGTGAGCAATATGAAAGCAGTGGGCGAACATGTGTACTGTAACCTACTTCCTTTTTTTCGGATTGCATTGCCTTACGATTCTTTATCGACGATCAACTTTATATGACCATTCCATTTCAAATCACTCCTAATGCCTACTCCCAGATAATTTATGGAATTAACTGCATCCAGTTGCTGACCTGCTATATTGTAGTTCATGATAAGGGATCTTTCTTTCTGTGTATTCACAGCACATTACACTTGTCTATATTGAGATTCAATTGCTATTCCCTGCACCATGCGTCAATTCGTTGCAGATCCTCCTGCATTTCAGTACAATTTTCCATTGTTACAACTTCTCTATATACCACATCATCCGCAAAAAGCCTCAGCGAACTTCCGATGTTATCCACAAGATCATATTGTGAATAGCAACTGTCCTACGACACTCCCCTGCGGCACACCTGAAATCACTCTTACTTCGGAAGACTTCTCTCCATTGAGAATGACATGCTGCGTTCTATTATCTAGGAACTCTTCAATCCAATCACACAATTGGTCTGATAGTCCATATACTCTTACTTTGTTCATTAAACGACTGTGGGGAACTATATCGAACGCCTTGCGGAAGTCAAGAAACACGGCATCTACCTGGGAACCCGTATATATGGTCCTCTGAGTCTCATGGACGAATAGCGCGAGCTGGGTTTCACACGATCGTCTTTTTAGAAATCCATGCTGATTCCTACAGAGTACAATTCCAGTCTCCAGAAAAGTAATTATACTCAAACATAACACGTGTGACAAAATTCTACAACTGATCGACGTTAGAGATATCGGTCTATAGTTCTGCACATCTGTTCGACGTCCCTTCTTGAAAACGGGGATGACCTGTGCCCTTTTCTAATTCTTTGGAACGCTACGCACTTCTAGAGACCTACGGTACACCGCTGCAAGAAGGGGGGCAAGTTCCTTCGCGTACTCTGCGTAAAATCGAACTGGTATCCCATCAGGTCCAGCGGCCTTTCCTCTTTTGAGCAATTTCAATTTTTTCTCTATCCCTTCGCCATCTATTCTGATCGATATTTACCAATTTGTCATCTGAGCGACAGTCTAGAGAGGGAACTACAGTGCAGTCTTCCTCTGTGAAACAGCTTTGGAAAAAGACATTTAGTATTTCGGCCTTTAGTCTGTCATAATCTGTTTCAGTACCATTTTGGTCACAGAGTGTCTGGACACTTTGTTTTGATCCACCTACCACTTTGACATAAGACCAAAATTTCTTAGGATTTTCTGCCAAGTCAGTACATAGAACTTTACTTTCGAATTCATTGAACGCCTCTCGCAAAGCCCTCCTCACACTATATTTCGCTTCGCGTAATTTTTGTTTGCTGCAAGGCTTTGGCTATGTTTATGTTTGCTGTGAAGTTCCCTTTGCTTCCGCAGCAGTTTTCTAACTCGGTTGTTGTACCACGGTGGCTCTATTCCACCGCTTACGATCTTGCTTGGCACATACTCATCTAATGCATATTGTACGTGATTTTGAAATTTGTCCACTGATCCTCAACGCTATCTGTACTTGAGACAAAACTTTTGTGTTGAGCCGTCAGATACTCTGAAATCTGCTTTTTGTCACTTTTGCTAAACAGAAAAATCTTCCTACCTTTTTTTAATATTTCTATTTACGGCTGAAATCATCGATGCAGTAACCGCTTTATGATCGCTGATTTACTGTTCTGCGTTAACCTGTTTCAAACATTTCGGGTCTGTTTGTCACCAGAAGGTCTACTATGTTATCGCCACGAGTCGGTTCTCTGTTTAACTGCTCAAGGTAGTTTTCAGGTAATGCACTTAAAAAATTTCACTGGAATCTTTGTTCCTGCCACCCGTTATAAACGTTTGACTCTCCCAGTCTATATCCGGCAAATTAAAATCTCGGCCCAGAACTATAACATGGTTGGGAAATCTACCTGAAATATTTTCCAAATTTTACTTCGGGTGCTCTGCCACAACAGCTGCTGAGCCCGGGGGCCTATAGAGACATCCAATTACCATGTTTGAGCCTGCTCTAACCGTGACCTTCACCCAAATTATTTCACATTTCGGATCTCCGTCAATTCCCTTCGATACTATTGTACTTTTTATCGCTATAAACACGCCTCCCCTTTCACTGTCCAGCCTGTCTTTGCGGTATACATTCCAATCTGAGTTTAGAATGTTATTACTGTTTACATCTGGTTTCAGCCAACTTTCTGTCCGTAGTCCTATGTGGGCGTTGTGACCGTTTATTAATGAGAGCAGTTCTGGGACTTTTCTATAGACGCTCCTGCAGCTTACTATTACCACATTAATATTGTTATTCCCTGTTGCGTTTTGCCTACTACTACCTTGTCGCGTGTCAGGAGGCGTCTTGTCGGGCCTAGGGAGGGAATTCTCTAACCTAAAACACCCACACATGTACACTCCACACGTGCTTCGCTACACTTGTAGCCGCGTCCAGTGTGCACGCTTGACCTATTCAGGGGGCCCTAGAATTCACGTTTCTAGCTGCTTAGATTGAAGAAAATTTACTTCAAAGTAAAAATTTACCGTGTAGTGTGTTGAGTAATTTATCCTGATACTGTTCTTCATTACTTTGACATCTATAGTCTTCGTCAGGCTGCACTGCGTACAGTCTGCCTATGTTCCACGACGATTCCGTTATGTACGTACAGAATAATCCAATTTTATAACGATTGTGTATTTCATGTACAAAATTTGATACATTGTATTGCCGCTGCTGTGTTTCATTTGCTTGGGAAATTTGTAATTTAAAACAATTATTGTGTGTCGCTCAGTATGGTAGAGCTGCCTTTGCAGGTTAGCGGGCATTATGCAACACTAACAAAGCCAGCAATGCTCCGCAATTACTAAATCTGTATGGGAATTGAAGATAAATCCTAATTTCCTTCTCTCTCTTCCATCCATCTCCTCCCCCCAACTTCGTCTATCTTCTCCACCTCCCCCTTCACACTGTACATGTTTCTCTCCCACGGCTCTCTCTCCATCTCCTCCTTCCCCCTGTTTATGTCCATTTCCTCCCACTCCTCTTTCTACCCGTCTCCACCGTTCTCTCTGACCTCGAGCCCTGTTTATTGTTACTGCAAACGAAGACTTGATTGGGAACTGAAGTTGCTTAAAATGAATGGGTAAATCGGTTGGGATGACGGGTATCCGGGGTATAAGAGAGACCTCTCCAGCTGCTGGGCTTCTGAGGATAGTTGCTTCAGTGGCAATATTTGGCATTTTTTATCTGCGAACACGTAGTATTACGAAGTTTCGCTCGATTTGGATCCCTAGTAGTATTCTAATTACAATATAATCGATGTAATTCTAATGATAAGCCATCAATACAACTTTCCTGTCTTCCATTACCGACTATGAGGAAGAAAACAAAAACACGCATAACTGTTGCACAATTTTTGTTTGGAGCGACAACTTATCTAATGGATTAAATGTTCTGCCATCGCAGTGAAAATTAACTGCGAGAAAGAAACCGCACATTTTCATAGCAAAGCATCTTTTTTCTCGCAGTCGGGGTTAACAAAATGGAAATGAGCCTATGGCGTCATTGGGGGGGGGGGGGGGGGGGGAGGCCCCTTTTGGGGCGACCTGGGCGACCTGGGCGCCGGATGGAGATGAAATGATGATGAAGACAACACAACATCCAGCCCCTGAGCGGGGAAAATCCCCGATCCAGCCGGGAATCGAACCCGGGCCCCTAGTCGGGGTTAACAGCAAACCTGTGAACTATTGTTTAAAAAATAATACAGAGCGTGTCCGTCTGAATGTGTGTTATAGTATCATGTAAAACTTTGAAGTAAATTGGTCATGATTTCAATAATTTTTCGAGGTTTTTGTTAATAACATTTCCCTATTTAAAAAAAAGCATATGTCCATCCGAGCGTTCATTAACGCATCGTGTAAAAATCGAAATCAAATTGGAAAAGAATTTTTCTGATTTTTTGACAAGAGCTTTAAACAACGTCTTGTCTTTCTAGGGTAGAACAGGTATAGATATGGAACGTGGAGACATCTGACTATTCACAGTAAGCATTCTTTTAATTACTACAGGCTTAATTTTGTCTTTTTCAGCCATCTTCCCCTCGTAATGGCGTTTGTTAACTGTGCTGCGGACCATGGCGTCGGTGTCCATGCTGAGGGTGGGTTGCGGATTACTCTCAGTGTAGTACAGACACGGCTCTTGGTTCTGCCGTATATTAATGATGCCTGTACAATCTTTATGCACGGGAGGATTGCACCCTCCACCGTGCGTTCTGCTCCCTGTTACTCAGTTCTAAGTAGTCACAGTAGAAGCTAAAGGTGCATGTAACTATCCGAACACCGAGTTTACTTATAACTGCATTCCTCGATAGCTACTTCGGACGAGGAAGTATACAAGAAAAGTGTCTAGGATTTCAGCCAGCCGGCCGCGGTGGCCGAGCGGTTCTAGGCGCTTCAGTCCAGAACCGCGTGATGGCTACGGTCGCAGGTTTTTTCTTTTTTTACGTGTCGGTTGTCTTGAAAGAAAATACTAAACTGAAATTGTTTTATTTTTGAGTATCTGCTCTGTGGCAGGCGACCCGGGACAAAAATGAATTTGGGGGGGGGGGGGCTATTTAAACTAAACTAAATACTTTACAGATGCAAAACTACTAGATTGTCATCTTCTTAAAAAAATGTTTCAAATGTCTCTAAGCACTATGGGACTTAACATCTGAGGTCAACAGTCTCCTAGAACTTAGAACTACTTAAACCTAACTAACTTAAGGACATCACACACATCCATGCCCGAGGCAGGATTCGAACCTACGACTGTAGCAGCAGCGCGGTTCCGGACTGAAGCGCCTAGAACCGCTCGGCCACATCAGGATGATTGGCATTTGATGACAGTTGTCTAATATTTCGTGGACAAGCTGAGGCTCGTCGTCAAACTTGGAGCGCTGCTTGTGACAATTGTTACATTTAGGTGACAGACTATTAAATTATGCACGAAATTTTTTGATCGGTATTAGAGTCAATTACTTGTCATGGAGGCCAGATGCTTGGAATAAATTATGAAGGGTGCCAGATGTTTTGCAACGGTGTCAATCAAAAAAGCATCATGAAAAATTCCAAGTTCCCCAGTATGTGTAGCGTCAGCACTAATAATTTCTAGTTTTATAATATGACACTACTTCACCTCGGAATCTTTCGATACTTTTTTATAGAAAAGTACCATATGTTGTTATGACTATTGTTCAAACTCATGTGGCAAGGATTTAAAATTTACTGATAATAGCACAAAAACTGTATGTGAGCACGTATGGACACAACATGATAGTGTAAATAGAAGCACTATAAGCCTGGACGCTGACCGTGCAGTTACGTACCCGGAATTATCGTCGTTACATGATCGTAATGAATTGCAGAAAGACTTGCAGAGTATTTCCACATAGCGTAATGAGTGACAGATGTTTTTCAATGTAGATAACAAGTAAGATAATGCCCGTAACGGAGAGAAAGCAGCCAATTGTATCTGATTTCAAGATCAGTGGTGAACACCTTGAACAGGTAGCATCGTGTAAGTATTTAGAAGTAATAGGAAGAAGCAATATGAGTCAGGATTATGGAAGGAGAACGGAAGACATAGATTTATTCGAGAAATTTTGGGTAAGAGCAGTGCGTCTATAAGGCTAATCCCTCACAAGACGATAGAGCCACAACTTCTAGGATACTGATCCAGTGTTTGGCATCCTATAAAGTTGGCATGACAACAAACATCAAAGAAATTAAGAGACATGCGGGGAGTATCATAATAAGTCGGTATATTCCGTACGGAAATGTAACAGATGTGTTCAGAGAAGTTAAACAGAAATCCCTGGAAAAAAATGTGTAGTTTCCGTATAACCCTGTTGAGTAAATTAGGGTAACCTGTGTGCGGAGAAGACCTTTGATCATTATGGCTCCATCAAAGTATAGCTGGTGCAGACATCACAAGGGAAGGATAAGAAACATCAGGGTGCGTACAGAGATATACAGACAGTCAATTTTCACTGTATATGGGAATGGGGTTGGAAAATATGATACTGCGTAGCTTCCACCATGTACTGTATATTGGCTTGCAGGATAATTCTCTAAATGTAGATGCGTCATCTATATAAATCGGCGCGTTTGTGCATGGACTTCTAAACGCATATATGAATGTGGTTGATAGCCTAAATCAGCGCTGGACGGCAAAGAAGTGGGATTCTAAGCGCACACATGACCGTGGTTGTATCGCCTAATTCAGCGCTGGAAGGCAAAGATATGTGACGTAGACAATGCGTGTGGGTCCTCCTGGCTGTGCGCCGTGAACGTGCGAGGACGCAACCCGCACAGAACGCAAGTGTTTTGATTTGCCGCACTGACAGGGGCCAGTGACTTTCAGACACATTGCCTCAAGTTTTACTTAGTATATATGACGTTCAAGCAGAAAGTAAAGCCTAACAGAATCTGTCTTCTATGACAGCAGCTTCAAAGACACAGGGTAGCTTCTCTCTGCACACCATAAAGTTAGATTTGCAAAAGGTGGCAACTAATTCCACGTATCGTGGAAGAGACTATAGGCGTATCTTTTTGTAGTGAATAAAGCTGCCACCTTACATTATAACTACAAAACACAAATGCAAAATATTCTGCTTTAAATATTCAAACATTTTCTGCTCCTACAACTTTCCACTACTCGTTACAGTAAAAACTTAACTACTTATAAATGCAAAAGCGTGTAGATGCAAATATAATACTGACCGAAACTTAAATTATAGTGAAAATATTTTACACGGGGTGGTCAGAAACAGTCTGGAAAGCTTGTAAGGATGTTGCAAGGTAGATTGGCCGGAGACATAGTAGTTAATAAAAAAAATTCAACACGTTGCGCCGTTTCCGATTTAACTAACATTGAAATTAGCCAATCAGGCCGTGGTGCGCGCAAATTCAAGCGGTCTGTCAGATACAATCTGTGTCAGTTGTTCTCGTAGCGTAGATGATAGAGCACGCGACTTCCCAGCCTTTGGTTCCGTTTCGACACTTACTACCGTTCCAGTCCAATTTTTGTATCGCACTCTTGTTCGGTTTTAGGAAACCAAACTAAAAACTCAGCTGGTCACACAGTCGTTGGTGGGCGACTTGAATTTACGCTCGCAACGACCAGACTGGACAACTTCAAAGCTAATTATCTCGGACACGGTGCAAAGTGCCGAATTTTTCTCTTAACGATTGTTTCTCAGCACGACCAACCCTGAAATACCCTTACAAGCTTTCCAGATTGTTTCTGACCACGTTGTATACAGGGTGAACCAGAACTCCACCGGCAAAATTTAGAGGCAGTTCAAGAATACCTTCTCAGTATTTTGGTATAAGGGACCAATCGGTCGCCGGTGGATCGTACAGAATTAGAATGGAATTACGATTTATTCCGCTTCCTACAGCAATCTCCCTTCGTTCTGTGAAAAGACCTTCACAAGAGTGAAGAAGCCTCTAATATACAATAACCAAAACGTGCAACACGCAATACAAGACAAAGTAATGAAAAAGCCTCAGATGCGGAAGTACTGTGACGTAGCTGCCGTCTCTGCAGGAACAGCTTAGCACAGCGTCGTTGTGCCGCTCTCCCGTCACATTGGTGAATCCATATGTGAGCCGCATACTGGCCAACTCTTCACCAGTAAACGTATACACACTGGTACACAGAACTATTAACGCGTATCTAAAACGCAGGAAAACAAAACACTAGACAGAAACGAGAAATATTATATACAAATTTCGGAGCAAAGATTAAAGAGGGCATTACTGTTGTCAAGCGCAGACACCGTGAGCGAATGGAAACAAGACACACAGCGCATTTCGTCGACATGTGCACTATTGTGACCTATTTTCAATATAATGCAGATACATAGCTAATTGTGGAAAGAAACCAAACGCTCACGCAGTAACTGTGTAACGATCCACCGGAGACGGTGAGTCACTTGCACCAAAATTCTCACAAGGTGTCCTTGAATGTCCTCTGAAAGTCTGTCGGTTGTGTTCCTGTTTACCCTGTGTGTGCTGGGAGGCATGCCTAGGCCTGTAGATGATGTCACATACCTAGACCTGTAGATGATGTTGCACCGAAAGGGATACACAATGACACAAAGTTTATCACAGTGAAATGTTCATGTAAATTCTTTAAAGTCTAAATCGCTTTCGACTTATTAGGTAGTTTCTGTAACTGTTAGATACTCCTTGGCCGAAGGCGTTAGAATACGCGGGGAGTTACCATTTAAGTGAGGCTCCATCCCATATATATCAACGCAATCCAGGGCAAGACGTATCCGTAAGCCATTGAAAATGTCACATCACACGAAACCGGTTTAGACATAAACGAATTTACGTATTTGACTGCAATCTACTTCAATATCAAATTAACTTAATTTTCCGTCAGTTATTATTATATCTGTATACGAAATATTTTTCCCGATGTTCTGCAAAACCTTATTTATCACGAAGTCGCTTTTGACTTCTTATGTCATCGTCACCTGGCAACTGAATGTCACATCCACAGATAAAATGGCGTGAGACTTACACAGATATTGAAATTTCCTGATACATTAAAACTGTGTGCCGGGCCGAGACTCGAATCTGGACCTTTGCCTTTCGCGGGAGAGCGCTCTACCATCTGAGCTACCCAAGCGCGACTCACGCCTCGTCCTCAGAGCTTTACATCAACCAGTACCTCGTCTCCTACCTTCCAAACTTCACAGAAGCTCTCATGCGAACCTTGCAGAACTAGCACTCCAGGAAGAAAGGATATTGAGGAGACATGGCTTAGCCACAGCCTAGGGGATGTTTCCAGAATGAGACAAGGTACTGGCGGACGTAAAGCTGTGAGGACGGGGCGTGAGTCGTGCTTGGGTAGCTCAGATGGGGTTGGCCTCTGTAATAAAAAAAAAAAAAACTGAGTGGAAGGATCAACAAACGAACTTTAACGGATGTCAGGTGACGTCCGCAACAACCAAAAACACAACGATCAACAACGAAAAAAAAAAGAAAAAAAAGATGGTGGAGCACTAGCGAAAATCAAAGGTCCCGAGTACGAGTCTCGGTCCGGCACACAGTTTTAATCTGCCAGGAAGTTTCATATCAGCGCACATTCCGCTGGAGTATGAACATCTTATTCTGTACACAGACATTGCTGCTACACACACAAGAAATAAATAAAATGAGATATATAATCTTTAGAAAGAAAAGTATTACTTTTTATGTTAGACAAAATCGCTACATTTAACACAAAAGAAACCAAAGTTTTATGTGGAAATTATTTCATTTACCAACAGATGACAAATAAAATTGAATTTATTACTGTAAACTAATATACGCATTCTTGAAACTCAAGTTAACAGAGGAGATAAAAGTCAACGGTGTTTGGTAATTTAAAAGTAAGCCGGTATTCTGTCTCATTTGTTCAACGATTTCAAATGCTCTAAGCAGTGTCACCTGTCTGCATTTCATAACAGTATGTAAAGCTTCGCAGTCTACACCCTATGGGCGATACCTTTTAAAATGTGTTCCGCAAAGTTTAAATCGGCCCGTAGGTTCTAGACTCTCTCATGTTCCGATAACCGTTTCCACAGATCCGTCTGACTGACTAAAACACACATTTACACAGTGCTTGCGCGTGATTTTATAAAAGATACTGAACCAAAGGTTTCGTCTTTGCTGTTGAATAATAGTTTGGGTATGCTGCAGTCCTCGTAAAAAGCAGGTCTGTAGTACTGATACTTTAACTTCTTCCGGTAGTCTTAGAAAAAAGAAACGATTTAGACATATAACGTTAATTTCCGTTTTTTAAAATGCAACATTTCAGCTTTGCGATTTAGAATGATAAGATTACATTTTACTACGTTCTTTCTGTACAAACTGTACTTGAGAGGAACCAGAAGTAAATAATTTAACAATTTCACCAAAATTATTCTACTTCATTTGCGTTGTTTCTGGCCACAATTAGTTTATGAAAGAGACACTTGGCCACGTTCACTAATTGTCGGTCCATCTAGTTTAGAGCACAGCCTTGACAGACAGCGCAAGTCGTCCTTACATGGAAACCATGTCGATCGCCAGACAAGTGATACCGGTAGTAGGCGGTTCATGGGCAGCTTATGGGGTAAACTTTAACCACTTAATCAGTGTGCTGTTTCCAGTCAAGATTGTTTAACTTTTTTATTAACTATCAAGCCTTTTAGAAAGTTTCTCTGCACCTAATTGCATCTGTATGCTGTATGTATGCAGACTGAAGAAAATTTGTACCAAGAGCGGGATCCGAAACCAGGTCTCCTGCTTGCTACGGAAATGTCTTAACGACTACGCCGCCTTGCCACAGTTGCTTTGCGCAACTGCACTGGCTACAATAGCACGCCTCGCTCCCGAACTGTTTCAATAGTTTCTACATTACAAAAGACGTAACTGTCTTTAAGTATTATTTGGTTTTGTCGCATCATAGATGCGACTTGTATATCTATTTGTAAACGCCGATAAGATTCCTATGTTCCTTGTCCGATTTTTTACGACAGTTTGACACAACTTACTTATAGTTTGCACTAAATTTTTCCAGAAGATGTTACAACGTCTATCCGAATATAAAGTATTCTTGGCTCCAAGGTTGTCAAGTTGAAGAAATTCTAGCAGAGAAAAATTATTATAAAAATATTTAATAAATATGTTTACTAAGTATATTGCGAAATATTTAATTGTATCTACTGGTACATACAGATCTACACCACTACTCTGCAGTTCACATTTCTTGGCAGAGGGTTCAACGAACCACTTTCAGACTTTTTCTCTAGCTTTCCACTCTCTAATAGCACGTGGGAAGAATGTCCAAATCTTAGGGTGTGAGCTCAGATTTCTCTTATTTTATAATAATGATACTTTATCCCGCTGTAGGTGGGAGTCTGCAAAATATTTTCGCATTCGGAGGAGAAAGTAGGTGATCCAAATTTCGTCAAAAGATCTCGTCGTAAAGAAAAAGATATTGTTTTAATGACTGCCACAGCAACTCGCGTATCATATCTTTGACATTCTCTACCATATTTCGCGATAATACAAAACGAACTGCCCTTCTCTGAAATTGTTCGGTGTCCTCCGTCAATCCTATCTGGCGAACATCTAATCCCGCACACCAATGCTTCAGAAGAGGACGGACAAGGGTGGTGTAGGCTTTTTGTTTAGCAGATTTGTTGGCTCTTCAAAGTGTTCTGCCAGTAAAAGGCAATCTTTGGATAGCCTTCACTCCACATTTTGTATATGATTGTTCCAATTTAACTGTTCATAGTTGTAATCCGTAGGTATTTACTCGAATCGAGAATCTTTGTCTTGTGATAAGCTGCTACCAGTCAAAATATAAGTTAAAGTTACGTTTCAAGCTTGTTTAGCACATCTTCAGGCGTTGGGTGCATACATATAACAACCTACACAAATTAATTAGTAAAGTTTCTTTAATTTTTGTTGTTCTGTCGTTTACCAGTTGCTCGTAATACTTGTTTTATGATGACAGTTATCACGGGACGTCCGTCTATGTGCAGCTCAATACAACAAAATTTATCACGTCGTAAGCGTTACGCCCGTGGTAGAGGGGTTGCCGAGACGGTAGCTCAGCCCGTTTCGTCAGACAGTTAGTTTCCCTCTGTAATAATAATAATGAAAAACTGAGTGAATGAATCAACGCTGCACTTGAACAGACGGCATTGGACGCCCGCCCTGAACAAGTACAAAGATCAATAACGAACAAATGGAGAGCAACAAAACTCTTTGATTAATAATCCAAAGGTCCTCGGTCCCGCGTTCGACACCCGCCACCGCTTAAATTTTGGTTAATTATCAGCACTGGCGGCCAAAGACTACTGGCATAAGAAGTCACCCTCATTCTGCCAACGGCCTTGTCAATGTGGACGGAGGAGCGGACAGAATTTCAGGTCACTCTCTTGTCCTTGGGCTGGGAAACTTTCCCTAAAGGCGGAAAAATGATTAATGGCATGAGGGTGCAGAAGGCAATGGAAACCACTGCATTAAAGACATTACGTGCATCCACAGGAAATGTGGCCTGTTATTGAAAAAGTGTCATGATGATCTCTCCATTGGCGAAAGTATCCGGAATAGTCCGCCATTCGGAGTTCCGGGAGGGGCTTGCTCAAGGGGAGGTGACCATCAGAAAAAGAATGAATAACTGAAAAAAGGATAACGTCCTAAGCGTCGGAGCGTGGAATGTCAGAAGGTTGAACGTGGTAGGGAAACTGAAAAATCTGAAAAGAGAAATGGAAAGGCTCAATCTAGATATAGTAGGGTCAATGAAATGGAATGGAAAGAGGACAAGGATTTCTGGTCAGAGGAATATCAGGTAGTATCAACAGCAGCAGAAATTGGTACAAAGGGAGTAGGGTTCGTTATGAAGGTGGAGGGAGTGTGACTGAACTGTTCAGTGATAAGGTTGTTCTTATCAGAATCGACAGAAAAGCAACACCGACAACGATAGTTCAGGCACACATGCCGAGTTCGCAGGCTGAAGATGAAGAGATAGAGAAAGTCTAAAAAGATACTGAAAGGGTAATCGTGAAAGGAGATAAAACTCGAATAGTCATGGGGGACTGGAATTCAGTTGCAGGGGAGGGAGCACAAGAAAAGATAACAGGAGAATATGGGCTTGGGAAAGGAATGAGAGAGGAGAAAGACTGATTGAGTTCTGTAATAAATTTCGGCTAGTAATAGCGAATAACCTATTCAAGAATCACAAGACGAGGAAATACACTTGGAAAAGGCCAGGTGATACGGGAAGATTTCAGTTAAATTACATCATGGTCGGAGAGAGGTTCCAAATTCAGATACTGGATTGTAAGGCGTACCCAGGAGCAGATATAGACTCAGATCACAATGTGGCTGAAGTTTAAGAAATTAGTCAGGAAGAATCAATACGCAAAGAAGTGAGATCCGGAAGTACTAAGGAATGACGAGACACCTTTGAAGTTCTCTAAGGTTGTAGATACAGCAATAAAGAATGATTCAGTGGGCAGTATAGTTGAAGAGGAATGTGCATCTCTAAAACGGGCAATCACAGGAGTTGGAAAAGAAAACATAGATCCAAAGAAGGTAATTGCAATGAAACCATGGGTAACAGAAGAAATACTTCAGTTGACCGATGAAAGAAGGAAGTACAAATATGTTCAGGGAAATTCAGGAATACAGAATACAAGTAACTTAGGAATTAAATAAATGCGAAGTGCAGGGAAATAAGACGAAATGGCTGCATGAAAAATGTGAAGAAATCGAAAAAGAAATGATTGTCGAAAGGACTGACTTAGCATACAGGAGTGCGGAAACGACCATTAGTGAAATTAAAAGCAAGGGTGGTAGCATTGAGAGTGCAACGGGAATTCCACTGTTCAATGCACAGGAGAGATCTGATAGGTGGAAGGAGTACAATGAAGGCCTCTATCAGGAGGAAGATACAGGGTGACAATTATTGAACTATAAGGAAAAAAACGTAAATTAATTACAGACTATGGCGTGCGCGCATTTTATTCAACACGTAAGCATCACTACAGATATTCCGATTTAGGTTATGACATGTTCGATATCCCTGCCATCATTGGCGATGAATTGGCGCAGACGAATAACGAAATTCTGCATGACCCGCTGAAGTGTCGGAACACTGATGCTGTCGACGACCTCCTGAATGGCTGTTTTCATCTCAACGATGGTTTTGTGGTCACTTCTGTACACCTTGTCTTTAATACAGCCCCACAAAAAGGAGCCGCGCGTGTTCAGATCCGTAGAATATGGCTCCCAATCGAGGTCAGTGGCAGTGGCCTCTGGGTACCCCAAAGTCAGAATGCCATCCTCAAAGTGCTCCTCCAGGACATCACTCTCCTGCTTCGATGGGGTCGAGCTCCGTCTCAAATGAACCACATCTTATCGAAATTAGGGTCACTTTGGGTAATGGGGATGTAATCAAGTTCGAAAACCTTCATGTACCGTTCGGTAGCCACCGTGCTATCAAGGAATATCGTACCGATTATTCCGTGACTGGGCGTTGCACACCGCACAGTCACCCGTTGAGGGTGAAGAGGCTTCTCAAACGCGAAATGCGGATTCTCAGTCCCCCCAAATGAGCCAATTTTGCTTATTGACGAACCCATCCAAATAAAAGTGGCCTTCGTCGCTATCGCAAACCGTACTAATTCCCATCAATCCCCGCGGCCAACCGTGCAGTTTGAAAGTCCTAACGCAAATACTTCAGAAGTTATGATATAATTTCATATAGTTCAATAATTGTCACCCTGTGTGTTTGATGTGATAGAAGATGAAAAAGGTGTCTATTTAGAAGAGACAGGGGATCGAGTATTAAATCAGAATTTAAGAGAGTTTTGGAGGACTTCAGATCAAATGAGGCAGAAGGGATAGAAAACATTGTATCAGAACTTTTAAAATCATTGGGGGAAGTGGCAACAAAACGTCAGTTCACGCTGGTGTGTAGAATGTATGAGACTGGCAATATACCTTCGGACTTTCCGAAAAATATCATCTACACAATTGCGAAGACTGGAACACCTGACAAGTGCGAGAATTTTCGCACAATCAGCTTAACATCTCATGCATACAAGTTGCTGACAAGAATAATACACAGAAGAATGTCAAAGAAAATTGAGGACGTGTTAGATGACGATCTGTTTCATTTTACGAAAGGTCAAAGCACGACAGAGGTAGTTCTGTCGTTATGGTTGATAACGCAAGCAAGACAAAAGAAAATTAAACATACTTTCACAGGATCTGTCTACCTGGAAAAAGCGGTTGACAGTGTAAAATGATGCAAGATGTTCAAAATCCTGAAAAAATAGGGGTAAGCTATAGGGAGAAACGGTCAATATGCAAAATTTACAAGAGACAAGAGGAAATAATAAAAGTGGACGACCAAGAACGAAGTGCTCGGATTAACAATGGTATTAGACAGGGACGCAGTCTTTCGCCCTTACTGTTTAGTCTGTACATCGAAGAAGCAATGATGGAAATAAAGGAAAGTTTCAGGAATGGATTTAAAATTCAAGGTGAAACGATATCGATGATACGATTCGCAGATGACATTTCTATCCTGAGTGCAAGTGAAGAAGAATTATGCGATCTGCTGAATGCGATGAACAGTCTAATGAGTAAAGGATATGGATTTACAGTTAATCGAAGACAGACGAAAGTAATTAGAAGTAGTAGAAATGAGAACAGCGAGAAACTTAACATCAAGATTTATGGTCACGAAGTAGATGAAGTTAACGAATTCCACTACCTAGTGAGAAAAATAACCAATGACAGACTAAGCAAGGAGGATATCAAAAGGAGACGAGCTCTGGCAAAAAGGGCATTCCTGGGCAAGAGAAGTCTACTAGTATCAAATATAGACCCTAATTTGAGGAAGAACTTTTTGGGAATCTACGTCTGAAGTACAGTACTGTGGACTGTGGGAAAACCGGATCAGAAGAGAATCGAAGCATCTGAGATGTGGTGCTACAGAAGAATGTTGAAAGTTAGGTGGACTGATAGGGTAAGAAATGCGGAGATTCTGCGCAGAATCCGAGAGGCAAGGAATATGTGGAAATCACTGATAAGAAGAAGGGACAGAATGATAGGCCATCTGTTAAGACATCAGGGTTGGTTCAAATGGTTCTGAGCACTATGGGACTCAACATCTGATGTCATCAGTCCCCTAGAACTTAGAACTACTTAAACCTAACTAACCTAAGGACATCACACACAGCCATGCCCCTGGCAGGATACGAACCTGCGACCGCAGCGGTCGCGCGGTTCCAGGCTGAAGAGCTTAGAACCGCTCGGCCACTCTGGCCGGCCCAGACATCAGGGACTTCCTTGGTACTAGAGGGAGTTGTAGAGGGCAAAAACTTTGGAGGCAGACAGAGATTAGAATACATCCAGCAAATAATTGAGGACGTAGGTTGCAAGTGCTATACTGTAATGAAGAGGTTGGCACAGGATAGGAATTCGTGGCGGTCCACATAAAGACAGATGACTCAAAAAAAGCATTTCGTCGTTACTGCTGAAAGGCAAGACTGGTAGTTGGTGCGTTACACGAGTGCTCGATTTGCTAATTTTATGGCTGCTGTTCTGGTGCCAGTCTTTCGAATCATCACATCACTGACATCACGAGCGCATGTATCCTTCAGTGAACAACATGAAAATGAACATGAAGAAAATTCTCAAATCGACGACCGAGCAATCCCGTTTACGGCAGCCAAGCCGGGAGCCGGCTCCTGAAAAAACCTCGATGTCCCAGTTTCCTTGACAACAAAAAGTGTTAGGCAGTCTCCGACTGAACCCGGTAAACCTGATGCAGTGTGGCAGTCGCATGTCCCTCGCTCGGTTCCGGTAAGACAGGAAATGAGGAGGGCAAGGTGAGGCTGCAACCTGAGAGGACTCCCCCTTAGCCCCGGCAGAGCCGCCTCACAATGGCGGGTCGCGGTTCCCACAGAGCGGCAGCACCTGCTGGCACCGTGCATAACACGCGCCTCGTGCGTGCAGCGCTCCCGCCACAATAGCTGGCGCGGCCCGCTCTCCGCTGCTAATCAAATCGACCCCCTCTACCGCCTCTCTCTCTCTCTCTCTCTCTCTCTCTCTCTGCGCTCTGAAACGGCGCAACACTGGAACTAGGCCCGCACACTAGCAAGTACTAGCTGCATTCCCTCACGCTTCGCTCCACTGCTCCGAAACATTTCGTCTTCAGCTATATAAGGAAAAAAAATCTCTTTATTAGCGAGGCGCCGGTTCAGATGCCAGGATGCCTTGACTCGCAAGAAAGCATGTACGAATGGTACCCTGCAAAAGGACCACACTGTCATCCTCGGTAGCTGCGCAGTCACCGCGGCGGAATGCTAAACGAAGGGGTCTGGGTTCGTTTCCCGGCCAAGTGGGGGATTTTTCTCCTCTCTGGGAGTGAGTGCTGTGTCGGTCTTTCATCCGTATCATGATACGTGTCATTGCACTATTGAGACAGCTGCACGGGAACGTCCCGAAAACCAGTAAATTTAAAAACAAATAAATAAAAGAACACCAGACTCTTTACACGAGCGACTTTCTTGTCTCACTCGACTATCTGTGGCAAGTGAGTCTACTGGAGTGTTATTCCCTATCGTGCAACCTGCTTGTCACGGGTAGTCGGTGCCAAAACTGCGTGTGTTATGAGCGCCATCTTGTGAGCTTCTAGCCACCTTGTTAATGAAAGTGAGACTAAGAGGGTTTGCATTATTTACAAGAAGTCGACATATAAAAAATGGTTCAAATGGCTCTGAGCACTATGGGACTTAACATCTGAGGTCATCAATCCCCTAGAACTTAGAACTACTTAAACCTAACCAACCCAAGGACATCACACACATCCATGACCGAGGTGGGATTCAAACCTGCGACCGTAGCGGTCGCGCGGTTCCAGACTGTAGCGCCTAGAACCGCTCGGCCACCCAGACCGGCAGTCGAGATATAAAAAAGGAATTTAGCAACTAGCAAAACAGAGTTCATTAATAACCAAAGTAACATTCAAGGTACGTGTTGTTGAAAAAGATCGTATAGGGAATTCTTCGCACTTCTAAGACTAAAAGAATAGGAAAATTGTCGTCCAAACATTTCAGTAGTTCAGCATTTGTACTGAAGGTAGTGCATAGTGTCTTGTCTGGTTTTTTAGAACCAGATAAAATCCTAAACAATTTTCTGCTTCAGCAGAGTAACCTTTTTCACTGTTGACAAAATTTTCATTAAAAACGTTCCTCATCTGTTTATGTTCTTATTCATGCTCAGTGTAGGCTTTTTCTTTACCCAAGCATTATAGAACATAAATAACTTTTTTGTTATCAGATATTTAATCTCTCTTGTGAGAAACTAGTAGTAGGAAAAATATGAAGTTCTCATACAACCTGACTAGTTATGAAAACAGTGGAATACAGATTAAGAAGACACAGAACCTCGAAATCCGTCACTGTAACATGAGAAAGTGCACGCGAATTGGTTAACCTCCGATCTTAGCAGACGATGACGCAGTTTCCCGTCAATATCAGTACGTCGCCATTTCTGCGTATACATAGCTTTTGGGATAATCACGATTTTAGAATCCTACACTCGACACAAACAGTTGATCACTGACGTCATAGACTCACTCGCTGTACGGTTCTCGGCTGATTTACACGCTTACTGTGACGCACGCCCATCACGAGTAGTTGATTTTGAACAGAAAGTCGCTCGTGTAAAACAGGCTCCGTTCTTTTTATGTTGTTGGGTATTTCATTTCCTACCATTCTCTGGCACAGGAATCGGAGTCGGATTGTATTTTTACTTTACTGTTATTTCAGTTCCACACGGAGGGACAGAGTGGCATCGGATAAAACCTCTCTTCGGACAAAAACTTGGAAAGACGTTTTAAAATCCATAAAAACAGATGACGGATGATCAATAATAATTTAAAAATACACATTGGTGAGCAACATTTATTTATGATTTTCACTTAGAAGCAGATGACAATAGATGAGTTTAAAAACAGAGGGTACAATACTGATTATTTTTGAGAGTTTATAGATAATTTTATATTGCAGATAAGAGGTTCAACGGCCTTGTAGCAGTGGTCACACAGGTTCCCGTCAGATCACCGAAGTTGAGCGCTGTCGTGCTTGGTTAGCACTTCGATGAAAGAAAGTCCAGGTCTGCCGAGCGCTGTTGGCAAGCAGGGTGAACTCAGGCCCCGTGAGGTCAATAGTGAAGCTACTTGACTGAGACGTAGCGGCTCCGGTCACGAAAACTGACAATGGCCGAGAGAGTGGGCGCAGGCATAGGCCGCTCCATATCCGCATCGAGTGACGTCTATGGGATGATGATGATGCAGCTTCGGTGAGTACCACTGAGCCTTCAAGACTTGTTCGAAATTAATTCAGTGACTAAGAATTCCCTGACATCAGTTGTGTTAGGTACAAATCTACTACCCAATAGGGACATATGAAAATTTGTGCCTCACCACGACTCGAAACCAACTTCCCGCTTTGCGCGAGCGGTCGCCTTAACCACTTAGGCCTATCTGTGCACGCTCCCTGGACCGACCCAAACTACTGCACTTATGTCGCCGTCAACTGAATTCATCTCCTACGAGGGTCGTTTGAAAAGTCCGTGCAAAAATAAAAACTACTTACTTGTTTGGGGTAAGCCTTTTTTATTTTTCGACATGTCTCCTTTTAGACGTATACACTTCGTCCAACGCTGTTCTAATTTGTTGATCCCTTCTGAATAATAGGAATTGTCCAAGTCTGCAAAATAGCTATTAGTTACTACAATCACCTTCTCGTCTGAATAAAATCGTTGTCCCACCAGCCGTTTCTTCCAATTGGGGAACAAATAGTAGTCCGAGGGAGCCAAGTCTGGAGAATGGAGGGGGGGGGGGGGGGCGAGAGGGATGTGAAGCGAGTTGGAATCCTATTTCCATTAATTTTGCGACCACAACTGCTGAGGTGTGTGCTGGTGCATTCTCGTGAGGGAAAAGGACTTTTTTGCGGTCCAATCGCTGGCGTTTTTCCTGCAACTCGGTTTTCAAACGGTCCAATGACGAAGAATAATATTCACTTGTAATAGTTTCATCATTTTTCAGATAGTCGATGAGGATTACCCCTTTTGAGTACTAAAAGACAGTCGCCATAACCTTTCTGGCCGAAGGAATGGTCTTCGCCTTTTTCGGTGCAAATTCTCCCTTGGTAACCCATTGTTTAGATTTTTGTTTGGTCTCGGGAGTATAGTAATGTATCCATGTGTCATCCACAGTGACGGAACTACGCTTAAAGTCCTGCGGATTCTTCCTGAACAGCTGCAAACCATCCTTGCAACAGTCCACAGGATTCCGTTTTTGGTCAAGCGTGAGCAACCGCAGAACCCATCTTGGCGATAGCTTTTTCATGTCCAAATGTTTATGCAAAATATTACGTATCCATTTATTCGAGATGCCCACAGCACTAGCAATCTCACTTACCTTACCTGTTCTGTCATTCATCACCATATCATGGATTTTATCAATGCTTTCTGGAGTCGTAACCTCCACAGGGCGTCCCGAATGTTCAGCATCACTTGTGCCCATATGACTACTCCGAAAATTTTGAAACCACTTATAAACTGTTCTGATCGAAAGTGAAGAGTCACCGTAATGTTTATCAAGCTTCTCTTTAGTCTCCTGAGGCGTTTTTCCTTCCATAAAGTAAGTCTTAATCACCACACGAAATTCTTTATCGTTCATTTTTGGACAATCACTCGACTTCCTTGATTCACACGAATGCCAAACACAAAGAAATATACCAATATGGCTGAAACTTGGTGTGCGTCTTCGACCATAAATATAATAGACTGGCCCTGACGTCATTTTCGTGGCTCCAACAGCTCTGGGCTGAATTCACGTGAATGTTGGCAAAACATGGTTATTTCGTGTTGCGCTTATGGCTGTACTAAGCGTTTTGAAGGAGGAAATGGCAATACATTTCACGTGTAAGTGTTTCTATGATAGTGCAGATGCGTTTATTGAAATCTGCTGAAGTGACTTGTATATGTTTTTTACACTTGAAATAGAGTATCACGTAAATTAAAGTGTTGAAAGTGATGCCTGTAAAGTCAGACTCATATGACATTTTGGATAGTATCTGTGATAATTCGGTTACAAAAGTAAGTATAATTGTTCACGTTCCTACTCATAGGTCCCTAAAGATGAAAAAGGCAGCTTTGGATACAGGCCCTGAAACGGAAAAACTTTAAGCCATCTGCATATACGCGCCTTTGCTCGAAGCACTTCGCGGAGAAGTGTTTTGATAGGTTAGTTATTATTTACAATGTATATTTATAATTTATATTTACAGTGTCTGTCATTTTTAAACCTAGGCTCCAAAATTATTTTCTGAAACCTCGAAGTCTAACCTTTCATCTAAAATATCATTCTTTTTAAACTGATAGTTTAAACATTGTTAAAAATAGTGGGAACTGAACCTTTGAAGTACACCTAAAATTGATACTCTAAAATGGACCTGCTCCTAAGGTCGACAATTTTGGCACCTATAGTTGACATAATTCCCATATTCCATTTTCTTTTATAAGTGACTAGAGCTCAAAACGCGGTGAATCCATTGTTTAAAGTTTGGACACGAGCCCACTCTTGCTGTTTAAAAGATTTTTAACGACATTTTACTTTAATTGATAGTTTATAGTAATTTCGTCCCGCTGCCCACCAGAGTGGCGTTCGATGTATTTGTTATTTTATAAATGGTACTGTGAACAAATCCATGTCAAATGTAGTTTTGCAATAATTTTTCGCAAATAAAAAGTTATTTTTGATGGAAGCGTTTGGCAGTCAATTGGGAGATATGGGGAAAATACGATACAGACACAGGATGGCAGACCGCTGATTTGAAATCCCGCCACGTTTTGCCAACAGTCACGTGCTTTATGTTGGACCACACCAGCCCTATAGCTTCTTCACAACAAGGCCAGTCTACTAGTATCTATGGTCGAAGGTGTGCGTTCTTTCCAAAGATGCTACTAACTAAACAGGACTTCGATACACGCCGGTGGTGCCATCTCTCGGACTTTGCACGGACTTCTCAAACACCCTTCGTAAAGCTCGCAAAATTACACTACTGGCCATTAAAATTGCTACACCATGAAGATGACGTGTTACAGATGCGAAATTTAACCGACAGGAAGTAGATGCTGTGATATGCAAATGATTAGCTTTTCAGAGCATTCACACAAGGATGGCGCCGGTGGCGACATATACAACGTGCTGACGCGAGGAAAGTTTCCAACCGATTTCTCATACACAAACAGCACTTGACCGGCGTTGCCTGGTGAAACGTTGTTATGATGCCTCGTGTAAGGAGGAGAAATGCGTACCGCCACGTTTACGACTTTGATAAGCGTCGAATTGTAGCCTATCGCGATTGCGGTGTATCGTATGGCGACATTTCTGCTCGCGTTGGCCGAGATCCAATGACTGTTAGCAGAATATTGAATCGGTGGGTTCAGGAGGGATAATACGGAACGCCGTGCTTGATCACAACGGCCTCGTATCAGTAGCAGTCGAGATGACAGACATCTTATCCGCATGGCTGTAACGGATCGTGCAGCCACGTCTATATCCCTGAGGTAACAGATGAGGACGTTTACAAGACAACAACCATGTGCACGAACAGTTGGACGACGTTTGCAGCAGCATTGACTATCAGCTCGGAGACCATGGCTGCGGTTACCCTTGACGCTGCATCAAAGACAGGAGCGCCTGCGATGGTGTACTCAAAGACGAACCTGGGTGCACGAATGGCAAAACGTCATGTTTCCGGATGAACCCAGGTTCTGTTTACAGCATCATGATGGTCGCATCCGTGTTTGGCGACATCGCGGTGAACGCACATTGGAAGCGTGTATTCGCCATCGCCATACTGGCGTGATGGTATGGGGTGCCATTGGTTACACGTCTCGGTCACCTCTTGTTCGCACTGACGGCACTTTGAACAGTGGACGGTACATTTCAGATGTTTTCCGACCCGTGGCTCTACCATCCATTCGATTCCTGCGAAACCCTACATTTCAGCAGGATAATGCATGACCGGATGTCGCAGATTCTGTAAGGGCCTTTCTGGATACAGAAAATGTTCGACTGCTGCCCTGGCCAGCAGATTCTCCAGATCTCTCACCAATTGAAAACGTCTGGTCAATGGTGGCAGAGCAACTGGCTCGTCACAATACGCCAGTCGCTACTCTTTATGATCTGTGGTATCGTTTGAAGCTCCATGGACAGCTGTACCTGTACACGCTATACAAGCTCTGTTTGACTCAATGCTCAGGCGTATCAAGGCCGTTATTATCACCAGAGGTGGTTGTTATGGGTACTGATTTCTGTACCCAAATTGCGTGAAAATGTAATCACATGTCAGTTGTAGTATAATATATTTGTCCAATGAATACCCGTTTATCATTTGCATTTTTTTCTTGGTGTAGGTATTTCAATGGTCAGTAGTGTACTTCAATACTCACAATAGGAAGAACGAGACAACAAGGAATCGAGACCAATGATGTATCAATATGTGTACACCTAGGCTTGTAATACTATGCGTGACTGAAACAACAGACACTGCTGACGAGCCACCCTGTGGGCAGTCAACAGTGTCCGTTCTTTCAGATGTTGTTGTTGTTGTCTTCAGTCCTGAGACTGGTTTGATGCAGCTCTCCATGCTACTCTATCCTGTGCAAGCTGCTTCATCTCCCAGTACCTACTACAACCTACATCCTTCTGAATCTGCTTAGTGTACTCATCTCTCGGTCTCCCTCTACGATTTTTACCCTCCACACTCCCCTCCAATGCTAAATTTGTGATCCCTTGATGCCTCAAAACATGTCCCACCAACCGATCCCTTCTTCTAGTCAAGTTGTGCCACAAACTTCTCCTCTCCCCAATCCTATTCAATACCTCCTCATTAGTTACGTGATCTATCCACCTTATCTTCAGTATTCTTCTGTAGCACCACATTTCGAAAGCTTCTATTCTCTTCTTGTCCAAACTAGTTATCGTCCATGTTTCACTTCCATACATGGCTACACTCCAAACAAATATTTTCAGAAATGACTTCCTGACACTTAAATCTATATTCGATGTTAACAAATTTCTCTTCTTCAGAAACGCTTTCCTTGCCATTGCCAGTCTACATTTTATATCCTCTCTACTTCGACCATCATCAGTTATTTTACTTCCTAAATAGCAAAACTCCTTTACTACTTTAAGTGTCTCATTTCCTAATCTAATTCCCTCAGCATCACCCGATTTAATTTGACTACATTCCATTATCCTCGTTTTGCTTTTGTTGATGTTCATCTTATATCCTCCTTTCAAGACACGGTCCATTCCGTTCAACTGCTCTTCCAAGTCCTTTGCCGTCTCTGACAGAATTACAATGTCATCGGCGAACCTCAAAGTTTTTACTTCGTCTCCATGAATTTTAATACCTACTCCAAATTTTTCTTTTGTTTCCTTTACTGCTTGCTCAATATACAGATTGAATAACATCGGGGAGAGGCTACAACCCTGTCTCACTCCTTTCCCAACCACTGCTTCCCTTTCATGCCCCTCGACTCTTATGACTGCCATCTGGTTTCTGTATAAATTGTAAATAGCCTTTCGCTCCCTGTATTTTACCCCTGCCACCTTTAGAATTTGAAAAAGAGTATTCCAGTCAACATTGTCAAAAGCTTTCTCTAAGTCTACAAATGCTAGAAACGTAGGTTTGCCTTTTCTTAATCTTTCTTCTAAGATAAGTCGTAAGGTCAGTATTGCCTCACGTGTTCCAACATTTCGACGGAATCCAAACTGATCCTCCCCGAGGTCCACATCTACCAGTTTTTCCATTCGTCTGTAAAGAATTCGCGTTAGTATTTTGCAGCTGTGATTATTAAACTGATAGTTCGGTAATTTTCACATCTGTCAGCACCTGCTTTCTTTGGGATTGGAATTATTATATTCTTCTTGAAGTCTGAGGGTATTTCGCCTGTCTCATACATCCTGCTCACCAGCTGGTAGAGTTTTGTCATGACTGGCTCTCCCAAGGCCGTCAGTAGTTCCAATGGAATGTTGTCTACTCCGGGGGCCTTTTTTTGACTCAGGTCGTTCAGTGCTCTGTCAAACTCTTCACGCAGTATCGTATCTCCCATTTCGTCTTCATCCACATCCTCTTCCATTTCCATAATATTGTCCTCAAGTACATCACCCTTGTATAAACCTTCTATATACTCCTTCCACCTTTCTGCCTTCCCTTCTTTGCTCAGAACTGGGTTGCCATCTGAGCTCTTGATATTCATACACGTGGTTCTCTTCTCTCCAAAGGTTCTTTCAGATAGGCACGAAAAAATTCAAAGATAATCACTGATGATAATGTGAATGATGCTATGGTGATGCTGGTTATATATGAAAATGATCATGGTTATGACGGAGCTGAAAATTGTGTGACCATGAAGCCTCGTGGGACCGCAGATAGCAACTAGAAGTTAGCGAGGTGGAAGCTGGCTGTCCCGGAGCATCACTGTCCAAGGCTGGTGGTCGACATCGACTGGCCGGCGGGATCTCGCAGACAATAAACGCGGCGACGTGCACGCCACGGGTGTCGGGGCCGCGGGCTTTCCTCCTCGTCGCTGCTGTACGTTCTGCGGCGGCCTGCTGGCTGCTCGTGAGGTGTCTTTGGCGGGCGCCACATACTCGCTTCTGTATGAAACGGAGCGAGGCACCACTCTCACCATGCTGGCCTCGGCCCTCTGCATAAGCGTCAGTATCTGATACACACAAAGACCGACTGGCAACTAAACAGCCAAGTTGTCCTGTTGGTCCTATGACCCGATGATTAGCACTCAGGTCTGGGCTGAATCTGCTGTGTGCATTACTCCGCCGAGGTTTAGCATTTTTTACGTTTCTCGCCAGTCCGTTCGGGCTATCGAACACTAGTATACCTTCGGTAGCACTGGAGGACATACAACTGCCTCGTGCGATCTCTTAGGACGTCGACATTCCGGCCCGAGTAAAAGTATTGAGTGTAATGGACTAACGACATTCAGGCACTTACTTCTACACTCGTATCTCGCCACGCGGTCTTTGTCTGAACTATCAATAACATGGACACCATCTTCTCCAGTTTTTCAGAGATAATTTTGCTATGGATCCGTAGTTGATAAATTTTCCGGAAGTAATTCTTGCCGAGTTTAACTTGATTTTTTCCTTTATTTCGCCACAATTATTAATTATTATTATTATTATTAATTATTATTAATATTAATTATTAATTACTTTTAACGCCGAAGCCCCATTATGATTCTCTCACGTTCGTTGAAGCCAGATCCAAATTCTCGTCGATCTGGTACACATAATAGAATGATCCCTTGTAATATTCTATGGAAAGCAATCAAGTCTAGAGACCACATGCTCACATTTTGATGAGGAGATAGAAGAAGTACGGAGACATACGAAAACTGACATATGAGAGCAAATGCCGCAGCAAACAGGTGACGAGATATTTAATGCTAGGACCAAATCTAACTAAAATTGAAAAAAAAAGAAAATGGCGCAGGGTTTGATGGCCCTAGAGAACTTCGCAGTTTCAAATGTCCTTAGGGTAGCAAGTTCCAGAATAAATACAGATATAACGTTGCGAAGACACAAACTCATCAGACAGAAAATCAGAACCGTAAATAATGCGATGTATTTGTGAATACTGAGATATATTAGATTAAATTATCCAACAATTTCAGCATCGTAGGAAAAAAAAATAGGTATAGGCGACAGAGGCCATTATTCAAGAAACGCACATTGGAAAATGGCAAAATGTGCAGGTATCAAAAAGACAAATGTAAAGGACATCTCAAACGAAAGGGTTTAACTATTAATGAAAAAAACGAGAGTTTCAAACATATGATAACAGAGACATGATAGAATATGTTGAATTAAAGTAAACTACTCGATAATGACATCGGGAGGGCAGCGGAAGAAGGTACACCGGAAACGCGATTAGAGAACCAACTGAAAATAACAAGACTGCTGGTATGAAGAAAGCAAAATATGTTTGGTAGACATCACATTCATGTGTTAAGATGGAATACGGCGCTGTAACTATCACAGAGGGTACACTGTACAAGAATTGGAAGCTGCCGATAAATGTTTCCATAGTTTTCATAGTTCACAAAAGAAATTAGGAACACTGATGCTTAATAATGACCTTCCTGAGAGTAAGTTGAGCTCTAAAATGTTTGAAGAAGGTAAACGAGGCTGGAAGTGGTGCTTCAGTTGAAATGTTTTAAGTTCGAGGAAAGATAACACAAAAGCAGGAAAGCACAGTTCCGAAAAACTGAAGCAGTGCTATGGCTGCTGCTTGACAAGAAAGGAGAAAGTCGTTGCCCAGACAGGATCTGTACCACAACCAACAGTCGATCGAGCTCAATCAAGACGCGTTCGCACGCTTAACCATGAGAATCATATTCTGTGCGCTGTGGATGAAGATCTGTCGCCACACAAAATATCAGCGTAGCATTTTATATATTTCAAAGTTTTGCATGGGAAGTGCACCTCAAACATTTGCTGTATCCGTCTTCAACGTGTGCAGGGTATTTCCCTTGTCGTCCACCGACCACTGGAAAGTTTTGCTGCACAAATTTCCAAGTTGTTGTTTGAAGCTACAGTTTTATTTTTCAGATGAAGCAACGTTTGAAAGAGATGGAATAGGCAATTCCTGATATTCAAAATCCTAATATGTAAATAATCCTGATACGTAAATAAAAGGAAGCATATGGTTCATGTATGACACGGCTCGACAATATTAAAGTACCACTGTTAGAGAGGCATTGGATTATATCTACTATGACACAGGCAGGGAAGGGCCAATTCCGTGACATGAAAATTCACCAACCTAAATCCCTTGAATTTTTATGAGCCACCTAAAAGAATAGATTTATTCACGGGTGGTAGATAGTTCAAACAAATGGGCGCTCTATCAGTGCGTCATAGAAACCTGTGAAAGTATTCGGCACCATCTAGAGATTTTTGTAAGATAGCGACAGTCTCCATGAACACGCGAGTACATGTGAGTAAAAACGGGTTGATGAAATTTTGAATTTTAATTACGGGTACTGGCTTGAGGATAGTTTGATCTCATAAACAACTTAGTAATCAAGGATTTCCGACCATTTGTTTGAATGGAATTTCTTTATTGTTGTGTGAGGGATTCAATCCTAAAGTTTGTGACAGTATTCCTGATATAACTTGTACATTGGTCAAATGCATCATGTAAGCTCACCGGGCGAAATATTAATCACGACCTTAGGAGAGCACACTGGTCGCCTTGGAGCACTGCAGTTTGTACAGAAGTAGTACTAGGTGGTCATAGAATTCTCCACTACTGAACACCCGCTTAGGATTTTCTTTTTAACATTGACTGCGACAACCAGATCACTTATGTCACGATTTCCGAATAACTCTGCAGTTCGCAGATGTTCAAAGAACGAAACCGATCGTAACGCTATAAATGTGTAAAAATACTGCTGACATGATTTTTATTAATCATTAACACTAGTGGTGGTGGTGGTTAGTATTTAACGTTCCGTCGACAACGAGGTCATTAGAGACGGAGCGCAAGCTCGGGGTAGGGAAGGATTGGGAAGGAAATCGGCCGTGCCCTTTGAAAGGAACCATCCCGGCATTTGCCTGAAACGATTTAGGGAAATCACGGAAAACCTAAATCAGGATGGCCAGAGACGGGATTGAATCGTCGTCCTCTCGAATGCGAGTCCAGTGTGCTAACCACTGCGCCACCTCGCTCGGTCATTAACACTAGTGTCAACAGTGTGGTCAACACGATCAACGGGACTGCTACGGTCGCAAGTTCGAATCCTGCCTCGGGCATGGATGTGTGTGATGTCCTTAGGTTAGTTAGGTTAAAGTAGTTCTAAGTTCTTGGGGACTGATGACCTAAGAAGTTAAGTCCCATAGTGCTCAGAGCCATTTGAGCCATTTTGAACACGATCAAGATTACAACAAGATTGGTCAACGTGCAAAAGTGACAAATGGCAGAAAGGAAATATCGTGCTTGGTCGTACCCATGACCACACAGTGAATGAAGTCACGCGATTTGCTGGTGTATCAGTGCGGACTGTCCAGGTTGTCTACAAGGAATGGTGTACCACTCGCAGCCGAGTAACGCGGCGTAAAGGGGCCCTCACAAACTCAATTACACTGATACTCCAAAGAAAGTGGTTTACTCATGCGTATTCAAATACAGAGATATGTAAACAGGCACAATGTGGCGCTGCGGTCACAATGCCTATATAAGGCAAGTGTCTGGCGCATTTGTCAGATCGGTCACTGTTGCTACAATGGTAGTTTATCAAGATGTAAGTGAGTTTGGACGTGCTATTATACTCGGCGCACGAGAGATGGAACATAGCATCTCCGAGGTAGCGATGAAGTGGGGATTTTCCCGTACGACCATTTCACGAGTGTACCATAAATAACAGGAATCCGATGAAACATGAACCTCCGACATGGCTGTGCCCGGAAAGAGATCCTGCAGGAACGTGACCAACGATGACTGAAGAGAATCGTTCAACGAGACAGAAGTGCAACCCTTATGCAAATTGTTACAGATTTCAATGCTGGGCCATTAACGAGTGTCAGAGTGCGAACCATTCAACGAAACAGCATTGATATGGGCCCTCGATGATTACACGACGCAAAGCTTTTCGCCTCGCCTGAACCCGCCAACTTCGACAATGGACTGTTGATGACTGGAGACATGTTGCCTGGTCGGACGAGCCTCGTTTCAAATTGTATCGAGCGGATGGGCGTATACGGGTATGGACACAGCCTCATAAATTCATGAATCCATGGACACTGCATGTCGTCAGGGGACTATTCAATCTGGTAGAGGCTCTGTAATGGTGTGGGGCGTGTGCAGTTGGAGTGGTATGAGACTCTTGACACGTCTACATGCGACTTTGACATGTGGCATGCATGTAAGCATCCTGTCTGATCAACTGCATCCATTCATGTACAGTGTGCATTCCGACAGACTTTGGCAATTCCAGCAGGACAATACGACACCCCGCACGTCCAGAACTGCTACAGAGTGGCTCCAGGAACACTCAGTCTTCTGAGTTTAAATACTTCCGTTGACCACCAAACTCCTCAGAGATGACCTTTATCGAGCATATCCGGGATGCCTCACAAGTGCTGTTCACAAGAGATATCCAGCCCATCGCACTCTTATGGATTTAAGGACAGCTGTGCAGGATTCATGGTGTCATTTCTCTCCAGCACTACTTCAGAAATTAGTAAAGTCCACGCCTCGTCTTGCGGCACTTCTGCCTGCTCACGGAAGCCCTACACGATATTAGGCAGGTGTACCAATTTCTTTAACTTTTCGGTGTAGTACTAGGTGGCCATATTATTGTCAACTACTGACCGGCTGTTTTGGATTTTCTTTGGAACATTGTCTACGGCAACCAGACCATATATGCCACGACTTCAGAACAACTCGGCAACCTGAAGATGTTCAAAGAACTAAACCGGTCGTAACACAATAAATGTGTAAAAATACAGAGGAGATGGATTTTATAAACCATACATTGGTGTCAACAGTGTGTTCAGCATGATCAACATTACAACAACAAGACTGATGAACGTGCAGAAGTGACAAGTGGCAGAAAGGAGCTATTGTGTTTGGTAGTACCCATGAGCTTTAAAAATACTTACGCTGCCTCAACATATTGCGCAATGAGTTGCACCCTATAGAGGTAGTATTGAGCAATAAATAATAGTTCCTGCCGAGACGAAGAGGAATTCAATTCGTTCTGAACGAATTTCAAGAAAGGACTGAAGAAAATAAATGGCAACAGATCAGAGTATGTGCTTAAAGCAGCATGCGGTACTTTGAGAACTGAAATTCCTGACTGTTGAGGAAATGTCAGATACCTCGTTCTCCACAACAGCAGAGGAAACTGAAGATCGTGGTATCATGTTAATATGCGGAAACTTTTATTTTACTTGTAGCAGTTTTCAGAGTTCAGAGTTGGTAACAAGATCAGATCGCCTGTCCAATGAACACATGCCCTTTTTTTGCAACGTAAGACCAACCAGTAAATAATTGTTTTTTATAATCCGAAACAGTTATTACTGTAACGAAATACATAGAAAATAGTACATTTACGCGATCAGTTACACAGTTCACATGTTTAGTCGGTAATTAGTAGTAGTAGTGGTTTACAAATCCATGCTGCACCGAACAGACCCCTGGTCCTAGGATTGTGGGATGCCCGGCTTTAGCCGGAATGTCCGGTTTTTTTACGTTAGTGTCCGGCCAAATGTAAACAAGAGCCAAAGTGGAATCTGCCTATCATCCGATACCAATCCGCCCAGTCCCGCCATTCTCGTGCGTCATTCCTACTCGTGTTCAGACACAGAAGTGCAGAAAGAAGAACTTTATTAGTAATTGTTGAAATTGGCAAAATATTACTTTTCATTTCCAGACGATAATGCCAACGGCGAAAGGGTTTTCTCTTACATAAACGCCCAATGAAAAAAGGAACGCAATAAATTGCCAACGATGCAATCACAAATAGGATGTAACTGGGGCACAATTTAAAATTATGCTGTCAAGAGTCCCACGAAATTATTTCCAAGAAAAATAACGTTGTTGATCAAGTAGGTCCAAATGAGAAACATTTATACTTAGTTGTAGTTGTTGCTATTTCTTTAGGAGTCTAATTGAAATGACTAAAGTGACTAACTGTCTTATAGTTTTCCGTCCCAGAAGAGTAGATAATTGTTTATTTTGTTTACTAGAGAACTCTTAGCTTACTTTAACATGAGATTATATCAGGAAGTAAGCAGCAATTAAGCACACTGCGCACTTAGTTGGTATCATAATTGCCAAATTATGAGGCAGCCCACGGATTGCCTTTATTTAAAGCGCTTTTAAGACTGATTTCGTAAAAAGAAAACTGAGTATAATTGACGATTCATAACTTAAAATATCAACCGATTATTTTTGTTCACAATACGTAGTCCGGCTTTAAGGTCAAAATGTCCGGCTAAATACAGCGCATTTTCCAGCTTCTCTATTTTTGAACCTGACAACCCTGCCTGGTCCATTGAAATGTTTACTGGAAGCTTCTCAGGCTTACTTCGTTCATTGTGCATAATCTCTGGCTGTGTTTTGCAAAGCAAGCAACTCAGTCGCAGTTGATACGAGTTCCACATCGTCGAGCGTCGACATGTTGGCTACGTACGCAGACTGGCGCGTTCCGAGCGTGAGGATTGCGCAACAATATTGTGCTGCTCTAGGCTCCGCACCTTCGTCCAGTGTATTCATGCAATATTATTGCGCAATAAATACTAGGCGTGTGAGGACTCCCTAAGAACAATGGTCGCTAGAAGTTCCTAACCGACGACGAGCGAATACGAATGTGACGTCCTGTCAACCACAACCGGTTTCAAACAGGGCAGGAACTGCAGCTGTCAGTGACTTCAAGTCCATCTCTATCCGAGCAAACATTACAGAGAGAAACGCATGCACTGGTCATATGTTGACGAGACCTCGTAAAAGGCCATTGCTCACTGCAGCACATAAAGCTTCATCTTCAACGGGTCAAACAATTCAGAAATTGGACAATAGCAGGCGAGGCGTGTAGTGTGGTCCGATGTTGTCTTTTTTCGAACGACGCAGTATAGCGTTGTCCAAAGAATTGCGGTTTTACTTATTTTGAAATGATGCAAGGCGTCGAGTGCACCGACTGTCCAATGAGGAATTGAGCTAGCAGAATGTGGACGGTGTTGTTGAGGTCGGAGGTGGTACCGTCATGTTTCCGGAGTTTTTCGTATCATCGCATTCAGGTTACCGTAAACATGAAAAACAATGTCTGATCATTTGTTGCTCTTTCTTCTACATAATCTTGACGAATATGTTTTGAACACTCCTTTTTCCAGGATAACAGCAATCGTGTTCACAGGACTGCACGTACATTTCCTGATTTGACGAACACTCAGTGACGTCATCGCACCTCAACTGGCCCTCTGAATTAGCCGACCTTAAGCCCTCAGGGAGGTGGGGACTCTTTCAAACAACAGGTGAAACGTAGCAGTCAACGCGTCCTTTTGGTAGTTCTTCGGGATCTTGAGCTCGATATGGCATAACAGAAGAAATGTGTACTCTCACTAATCTAATTGAATCCATTACCACGGCTAGAGGTGATATTACAGGCCACTGGGATTATATTTGCGGTGAGTACTTATTTTTTTCCGGTATCTTATTTAGTGTACGTGTAGTGATTTCATAGTATTCGTACGTTTTTTTACGAGAGTCGTTCAATACGTAAATCAAAATTTTTTTCTTGAAGCAGGTTAGTTTTATTCAGATTCCAATGCACCGTGTTATACTCCACTCTTTTGGCAACAAAATCCTATTCTTCAACATAGTCTCCGTTCCATGTGACGGCTTTACGCCACCTGTATGTTCTCATGGTACCACTCTACTGGTTGACTTCCGAGCCTACATTTTGCTATATCAATAAACTCTCCATCATCCACGTACTGCTTCCCGAGCAGTGCATCATTCATTGAGCCAGACAGATGTAAGTCAGAAGGTGTGAGACCCACGCTGTAGCGTGGATGAAGAAGAGCAGCCCAATGAAGTTTAGTGAGCTCCTTTCGGGTGTGCAAACTTGGGTAGTCCAGTGGTGCAGCAAGGTGTCCGAGTGTGATCTGTCGATCACCTCGAATGAGAGTGTCCAAAGTTACCAACTTTTCAGGAGTCACAGCTTGTGAGGCCGGATGGTACGCGGGAGACGGGATAGGTTTGCGAGACCTTGTTACGATTGTGACACACGCGTCGCCCAACGACTCATCGTGCTTTTGTTCACTGCCGGGTCTCCGTAGACATTCTGCAAACGCCAATGAATATCTTCGGTGCTGTGGTTTTCTCCAAAAAGAAACTCAGTAGCAGCTGTCTGCTAAGAAGGCACCTCCGTTACAGACGCCATTTGAAGGCTACGAATAGTTCCGCCACCTATCGAAACTTCATGAAAGTATAGGAGCCGAAGCAGGATTCTTCCACGATGTACCACAACAAATTCCACATTTTTTCAACCGAAACTGACACAGAAAAAAAATGCAATGCATAGCTTATTGTACGCCGTTCGTATTTGACGTCTATTATAAAACTGTGGAGTGAACTTAGTAGCTGTTACTTGAGATAATCTGTACGTTCCTCCCATCTTATTGCTCGCAGAATATTTAATCAGTCCCTTCGCAGAGATAGGCGTCCTTAGGCAGCTACTGCGGTTAGCCAGGGGTTGTGTCCGTATGTTGACTGTCAGGGGGGGCAGCGTAGGAGCGGCGCGCCTGCGGGAAGCCACGGCACGCTATTGATACGAGCCGCAGCCACAGCCGGCGCGTCAAGCACCACTCGCCATCTGCATGTCCTGAAGCCCCCCCACCTCCCAATCCACTCACCGACTGCCACTGCGCGGCCGTGACAGCGGCAGAGGCCAGCGGCGGTGCAAAGCAGCAACGCAGCCATTCTCTGCTATGTATGTTGATTGTTTCACATACATCATTGCAGTCAGATAGCTAGTAACATGTCAATTCGGAGCCTCCAGGTAATTAAATGCAGCCAGAAAGAACACTGCAGCATGATCGTGACTTCCTGTCACCGAGAAAGTGTGAAATTTGGCTGTTAAATTGCAATGTTCGACACCCAATTTTGCTATTTCACAATTCGATCATTTTCGCGTATTAGCTATCGCAGTGTTACGGAATCGAGTATGTGTATCTACGCAATGAGAATTGTCAGTTGCGCATGTTTTTAACATCAAACAGAGCTAGTCACGTGATTTTGGGAGGACTTTGCTTGACTACAATCTACGGTAATTGCGAAACCTGAATATTACAGGTATTCACGTTGTTTTATATACGTTTCTGCACATTTGAGTTTTAGCAACAGCCGTGGTCCAAAATTGTCGTTGCTACGGATGTAAAGAGAATTATGTGAAAGTAGGACCAGTTACTTTTCAAGGTATTTGCAACAAAAGTGTAATTGTAAATGTCCTATTGACATGTTAAAAAATATATAAATTTTTGTATTGTAGGGATAATTTCTGTGATTTTATGGCCATATATTTACGAAACAGGCATTATTGAAATTTGCAAGCGCGTTTGGGTAAACTGTCAGTCAGTGTACATATATTCGTGCTACGTTCATATGCATGTATTATTTATACACGACAGTCACATTAATTTCCTCCATTATATGCAAGTTTTCAAACCCTTGCACCAGTCTAAGTATTTTTGCATGACACAGTTTCCTATACAGTATCATCGTACACATTCGATAACATGAATCAGTTCTATATAAAACTTAAATATGAATGCCGTTTTTTTATTTTGTAAAAGGAAAGTGGAGAGGGGGAAGAAAGGAAAGCAAAACGAATGGAGTGTTGATGTCAGCTGCATCGGGACGAACCCAGGACTTTCTGCTTGATAGATAGTTTTGTTTACCACTGCGCTACCGAGACACAGTGTTTATCGCAACTGCGCGTACTATCTCTGTTTATGTCCGAAAGAACAGACACAAAGACACAACACATTCAGGTAAGATGAGATGGCGACAAAATATTGTAGATATTTTACGTTTGTACAAAAAGCAGAACGGAAAATAGAGAAAAATTGAAAATAATAACGGACAAGCAGGTGGTGCAAATTGCTTACCGTACCTACCGCAACAGTTTCAGAGTTCCAAATGCGTTGTTTTTTCGTGAATTTTTGGTCCCGTCCTCAGTGTCATTGTAATGTAATTAAGTAGAACAGAAATGCGAAAATACGAATAAATGGAATAGAAAAAGTAAAAAAAAATATTGTTTACTGTCAGTTCTTTCCCCGTTACCGAAAGATCGTAAATAAAGGGCAATCTGAGCAATGATCCTAAAAAAACACAGTACTATTGCTCCTCACATCTTTAAGCCAACTTCAGTTCCTGATATCAAACTGTTAAGATGTCCGTAAAACGGGTATACACTTATGCGTATGCTTTGCGTTTTCTGGTGAATGGACCAATGAAAACTGTCTACTCAGAGGGAATGCTGGGGGCCGGAGTATGAATAGGGACTCTCGCGTGTTCTGTGGTGTGATGAAGACTTGTTTTCGGTAATGAATGCCATTCATCGGTGAGTTTGCGGTATGGTGAGTTTGTGTGGTGTAGTTGAGATGCGTGCACATCTACAATACGATTTTGTTAGTCATTTACGACGTCCTTGTATTTCATGGTTAACTTTTAGTTGGTTCACGTGGCGAATTGCGATGACTTTCGCGTGTTTCACATGTGGTTACCTGTGGACTGTAGGTTAGAATTCACGCATGGTAAATCGTATCGTAAAAGGCGACTAAAAGGGATCGAGTGGCCACTGGTGCAAGTGACTCCCCTCAATGTCGCCAGCTGCCTCCTCCGGGGTGGATGAGCGAACTGAGGTCAGGGTACTCTTTGTTTTTGGGATGAGAAACAATTCATCTTGGTCAACGCCACAGAACGGAAAGGCAGCGCGAAAACACTCCATTCAACATCTTAAGGATATCCCAACAAGAACGCAAGATCTGGCAGGAGAGGTAAGAGTGCTTCTCAGGTCATTATCCATAGAAGTCGCTCTACGACCGCGATGAAGATGGCAACACGGAATGTACGAACGCTGCTGAAAGTACGAAAACTGATGAAGCGAAAGACCAAACGAGAAAGAGGTATTAGATGTATGTGAGACAAGACGGGAGGGAAATGGAGATTTGTACTGTGATGAGTTTAGAGAAATTTATAGTGGTGGTGAGAAAAGAGGAAAGCATGGAGTGGCAATTGTAATAAGAGAAAACTGGTCAAATTTTTTGTGGTAGTTGCCGTGTCAGTGAACATTTAATAATGGTAAAAATAAGTAGTATTCCTGTTGGATATTGTATTAATTCAGAAATATTTCCCATCATCGGCTCATGATTTGGAAGAAATGGAGATTACGCATGAAGATATTCAAGAACTATTAAAACTAACTAAAGAAAAAATAATGTTCCAATAATGAGCGATTTTAATGTCGTTGTAGGATCCCAGACAGACCATAAGATAGTAGGAAATTTTGGCTTATGGGAACAAATTGTCCAGACACTCTGTGACCAAAATGGTACTGAAACAGAGGATGACAGACTAAAGGCCGAAATACTAAATGTCTTCTTCCAAAGCTGTTTCACAGAGGAAGACTGCACTGTGCTTCCTTCTCTTGATTGTCGCCCAGTTGACAAAATGGTAGATATCGAAATAGACGACAGAGGGATAGAGAAACAATTAAAATCGCTCAAAAGAGGAAAGGCCGCTGGTCCTGATGGGATACCAGTTCGATTTTACACAGAGTACGCGAAGGAGCTTGCCCCCCTTCTTGCAGCGGTGTACCGTAGGTCTCTTGAAGAGCGAAGCGTTCCAAAGGATTGGAAAAGGGCACATGTCATCCCCGTTTTCAAGAAGGGACGTCGAACAGATGTGCAGAACTACAGACCTATATCTCTAACGTCGATCAGTTGTAGAATTTTGGAACACGTATTATGTTAGAGTATAATGTCTTTTCTGGAGACTGGCAATCTACTCTGTAGGAATGAGCATGGGTTTCGAAAAAGACGGTCGTGTGAAACCCAGCTCGCGCTATTCGTCCACGAGACTCAGAGGGCCTTAGACACGGGTTCACATGTAGATGCCGTGTTTCTTGACTTCCGCAAGGCGTTTGACACAGTTCCCCACAGTCGTTTAATGAACAAAGTAAAAACATACGGACTATCAGATCAATTGTGTGATTGGATTGAGGAGTTCCTAGATAACAGAACGCAGCATGTCATTCTCAATGGAGAGAAGTCTTCAGAAGTAAGAGTGATTTCAGGTGTGCCGCAGGGGAGTGTCATAGGACCGTTGCTATTCACAATATATATAAATGACCTGGTGGATGATATCGGAAGTTCACTGAGGCTTTTTCCAGATGATGCTGTGGTGTATCGAGAGGTTGCAACAATAGAAAATTGTACTGAAATGCAGGAGGATCTGCAGCGAATTGACGCATGGTGCACGGAATGGCAATTGAATCTCAATGTAGACAAGTGTAATGTGATGCTAATACATAGAAATATAGGTCCCTTATCATTTAGCTACAAAATAGCAGGTCAGCAACTGGAAGCAGTTAATTCCATGAATTATCTGGGAGTACGCATTAGGAGTGATTTAAAATGGAATGATCATATAAAGTTGATCGTTGGTAAAGCAGATGCCAGACTGAGATTCATTGTAAGAATCCTAAGGAAATGCAATCCGAAAAAAAGGAAGTAGGTTACAGTACGCTTGTTCGCCAACTGCTTGAATACTGCTCAGCAGTGTGGGATCCGCACCAGATAGGGTTGATAGAAGAGATAGAGAAGATCCAACGGAGAGCAGCGCGCTTCGTTACAGGATCATTTAGTAATTGCGAAAGCGTTACGGAGATGATAGATAAACTCCAGTGGAAGACTCTGCAGGAGAGACGCTCAGTAGCTCGGTACGGGCTTTTGTTAAAGTTTCGAGAACATACCTTCACCGAAGAGTCAAGCAATATATTGCTCCCTCCTACGTACATCTCGCGAATAGACCATGAGGATAAAATCAGAAAGATTAGAGCCCACACAGAAGCATACCGACAATCCTTCTTTCCACGTACAATACGAGACTGGAATAGAAGGGAGAACCGATAGAGGTACTCAGGGTACCCTCCGCCACACACCGTCAGGTGGCTTGCGGAGTATGGATGCAGATGTAGATGTAGAAATCAAGCAGGCGAAAATTAAGTTCATTTCTGCAATGAAAAATGATGTGGTGCTTACACATTATTTGAACTTCCTCTTAGAAAAAGTTACGCTTGGGGGGGGGGGGGGGGGGGGGAAGAGCGCCAGACAAAACACGATTTTAGTTAGATTATTTAATAATGAAGCAAAGGTACAGCAATCAAATAAACTCATGCCACATAGACATTGGCCATACACGTGCGTTAGCCAAAGGGAACATTACATTTACAAGAAGCAAGAGATCTGTGAAAAAGAAATAGAGAATGTGAGGGATTGAAAGAAAAAACGGTAAAAATGACTCTTGAAGAAATATTCGATAAAATTGCTAATGAGTGGTGAGCCATTGCAGCTGAATAATATCAAGATGGGCATAACTGAAGCAACAAATGAGATTTTAGGAAAAAGGAAACTAGAACGCAGGATACCTTGAATGACAGAAGAAAACTGACCCTAATTCAGGGAAGTAAAAACCAATAGCATTGCTTGTAATGCCACTTCCTCGGACGAGAAATGAAAATCAAAAATTAGCTCCAAAATTCCCAAAGACCCGGCGGGGTCAGGGATTTTCTCTGCCTCGTGATGACTGGGTGTTGTGTGATGTCCTTAGGTTAGTTAGGTTTAAGTAGTTCTAAGTTCTAGGGGACTGATGACCATAGATGTTAAGTGCCATAGTGCTCAGAGCCATTCCCAAAGATTTCCTCGAAACAAGTTCCAAATTCCATGAAAAATGAACAAGCAAACAAATTTCCAGTTAACACTATTATTTGGATATTAACCAGTAATTGAATCAGGAATCAAATACTTAGTAATTTAATAACATACGAAGGAAAGATAGGATTCCAGTAACATCAAAATGGTTCAAATGGCTTTGAGCCCTATGCGACTTAACTTCTGAGGTCATCAGTCGCCTAGAACTTAGAACTAATTAAACCTAACTAACCTAAGGACATCACACACATCCATGCCCGAGGCAAGATTCGAACCTGCGACCGTAGCGGTCGCTCGGCTCCAGACTGTAGCGCCTAGAACCACACGGCCACACCGGCCGACTCCAGTAACATCAAACTCAAAACTGAAAATCATAGTAAATCGCAAAATCATTATAATTAAAATTCTCAGAGTGGAACCAACGTTCCCAAAGAATACTCTGTGTGAGTACTCTTTGAGATTCGTGACTAATGTCTAAGGATAAGTCAATCCACTGTCACTAAGTTACTAGAGTAAGCCAAAGCAGGGCATACTTTTGAATGCTCGTATAAATAGGCGCAATTAGATTGTTTTCTCAGAATTGATTATTGCGACCTACTATGACGCAGTGAAACGATACTTTGACTTCAAATATTACGTTATTTAGAATTCAGATAGAGGACTTACATATATTAGACAGAAGTGACTTTTAATTAGATAACCTGAAGTTAACACTATTTAGGAAGTGAACACAGATACAGAATTTCTTTCGTAATAACTAATGGACTATGGAACTTGGCGATAGTTACGAAGCATATAATTTATAATTCCCCGCAACACCTGTCCGCAGCTCGTGGTCGTGCGGTAGCGTTCTTGCTCCCGCGCCCGGGTTCCCGGTTTCGATTCCCGGCGGGGTCAGGGATTTTCTCTGCCTCGTGATGACTGGGTGTTGTGTGTTGTCCTTAGGTTAGTTAGGTTTAAGTAGTTCTAAGTTCTAGGGGATTGATGACCGCAGATGTTAAGTCCCATAGTGCTCAGAGCCATTTTGAACCCCCAACACCTGGGAAAGCTCTTCCTCTCTGCTCTGTTAGGAAGTGACTAATATTGTGTAATAAACCAGCATATCGTGTCAATTTACGCACTTATCATTCAAGGTTTGCAATATTATTTATGGAGATAACGTGCTGCTATATTATTTGACTGAAGCGCTCGTCGCTTATGTAGTAACTCCTTCACGTTAGGAATCAACAACACTGTTCCGACTGATTATAGATTTGAGATTACAACCAGTCTAAAGGGGATTTTGGTGTCGCTGGAACTAATTTGAACTTATCATTAATATTTAAATAGCATCTGATAGACCATCGATTATAAACAATTTAATTACGACATTTGGTGAAGTAAATATCTCGCACAAGTCACGAGTTTAGTTCATCAATGTTCTGTTTGTAACGTCGATACCGATGCATAAGAAATAAAAATCTCATTGCTCTACCGCTAAGTGTTAGCTAAGACCGATGATCCGAAGGACGTTACATGATGAAGAGATAGAAGAAGAAAAGAAAAAATACAAACCTCGAAAGATATCAGTAGGCCTGATAGTTAAAAATGAAGAGGGAATATTACTGATAGACAATGATGAGATATGTGTTCGGCGAAAAGAATTAATAGAAGAACTTTACGATGGTAAGGGCTTCAAGAATGAAAGTAATCTAACTGAAGACTACAATGAGAGTCAAAGAAAAGTCAAGGTCCGCCAATAACGAGACATGAATATGAACTTGCCCTTTGGGGTCTCAAAGAAGGGAAAGTAATTGTTGAAAAGTTTAGGTAACATGAAAGACTAGCTATTCCGAGGAATAAATAACTGCTACGGAAGAGGAATCCACCAGAAGACTTCTCACAACTCGACACCATACCTACAATAGAAAGACAGGTGACGGCACCAATTGTAGAACGCTATCAATGTATAACATATCTCTAAAAGAATATAATTAAGAGCAGGATACAAGGAAAAGTATGTAAGTATATTGCTAAAGACCAATTTGGATTTAGAACAGGAAGAGGAACAATGGAAGCAATTTTGATCTTGCGCGTGCATGGATATCTGTAGAACTTACCGTACCTTCAATGACGTAGGAAAAGCTCTAGATCATGTGAACTGCGAGCTACTCTTTAGAACAGTGAAAAAACTAGGACCTGACTGGAAGAATAGAAGAACGATTAATCAACTGTGTAAGAACAAATAAACATGAATCATGTACAAGAAGAGGCCAAGATTAGAAAAGGAGTCAGACAAATATGTCCCCCAGCCCCATATTTATTTAAAGTGTTCATTGAAGAAGCTATGCAGATCATGAAGAAGAAGAAGACATAATGAATGAAAGCCAATGGTGCAATGATACATATTAATATTACACTTGCTGATGACACCGCGACAGTTGCAGACTCCGAAAAAGAAATGAACAGAATGTTACAAGTACTATAAGACACTCTAAAACTGTGGAAATTTAAAATTAAAGCAAAAGCAAAGGCAGTACGGAAAAATATGCTGGAAATTAAAACCTTTATAAAAATTGAGAACTGAGCAGGTGAAACAATTTTGTTGCCCCGCTAGTACAATCACAGCGGGCAATAGATGCTGAATAAAAGTGAAAAGAAGGATAGTATTGGCAAATCAGGAATTTATGACTAAGAAAAATATTTTAATCAGCAAATGTCGGTAAATCCTTTGCAAAATCATTTGTATGGAGCACTCTGCCCTGTGGAAGAGAAAGTTGGAGGCCGGGTAAATTCGAGAGGAATCTACTTAAGGCTGCTGAAATGTGAATATGGCGGAAAATGAGAAGAACGAGCTAGATGGAAAGAAAAATCAACTTGGAAGTCATGAGGGAAGTCAATGATGAGAGAAGATTGCTAAAAGCAACGGAAAAGAGAAAAATAAAATTTCTTGGACGTCATCAGACAACACTTTTATCATTAATATACCTGAAGAGCACATGCTGAGAAAAAAAGGAGGAGGACGCCCTAAGATGACGTATTCGTAAGGCATCGAGAACAGCACGGATGTGTCAGTTACATGAAACTGAAACGAACAGCCAACAACAGAAGAGAACGGTCGTATCGATAAGGTGTTATCCTTTAGAATATAAACGTGGCTACCAGTTCTTTGTGTCTTTGCGTGGGAAATAGATTACGAGACTTGATACAGAATATCTTGTAATCAACCAATTCGAATGATAGTAAGTCAATTTAGTCACTCTTCCTATAAATTAAACTATCTAAACGCTTTTACATTTATACTGATCTTTCTTTATTTCCTGTTGTCACGTAAGGCCACGTGTCCTTCTTACATCAGTAGCCCATGAGCTACTACAACTTAATTGTCTTTAGAAACCAGTTATATGAAGTTATATTTAAATACGCTCTATCATTTCAACTTCCTTGGTCACTCATTTTTTGTTTATATACCTTTGCGTGATTTTTACTCTGCAGTCTGTATACGATCGCACCATGCAAATCGTAACATTTGCCTCCAATAATATGTTGCAAGTTACTCATTACCTTTCACGTCAGCGCTGTCCCATTACTATGAACATCATCTGTTCCGTTCTTAACATGATTTTCAGCCTAAAGGTAGATTCTGGTGTTGACACCGATGGCAGAACAGCACTGTCTCGTTATATAGCAAGTGTATATGTTGGTCCACACCCATAAAACACGTGAAACCTCCCCTTAGAAAAATTATACATAACTGTGCTTGAACTGATACATAATATTTTTAGCGCAACGCAATCTGACTTTCAAAAATCCCTACAAAAGAATGGCCCTGACTAACATTAACCTATACCTTTCACAAATCACTTACCTCACAAAAATCTTGGTTACTCGAACTACTGCAATACAGCAAGCGCCACTACTGCCAGCTAAATAAAAGATTTAAACTACTGAAGGCACTAACTACTGATAGGCATTGTTGGCCAATGAAAGATTTTAATAGAGAACAAACAATGTATTTACCTTAATAGTCATAATATATATAGCAGTTCATGACATCCATTCTTACAAATTCCAAAACTCCGCCATCTCTCTCCCCACATCCACCACTGCTGGCGGCTCACCTCCAACTGCGCAACGCTACGCGCTGTTCACATTCATCTGCCCAACACTACAATGGCGGACAACAATGCAAACTAGCCACAGATTGCACACAGCACAGCCAGTGATTTTCATACAAAGCGCTAGGAGGCGTTACCAATATAAAAACCTAAACAGCTCACTTACACACGGATCTTGCCGACGTCGTGTGGCTAGCAAGCCTCAACGCTATGTACAGCCGTGCCGACACAAGAGAGGGGTATCTGTGGAGACACCGGACAAACATGTGGTTCCTGAAAAGTGGTAGCAGCCCTTTAGTGATTGCAGGAGCAGCAGTCTAGACGGTTGACAGGTCTGGCCAACATGTACTTGTTGCGCTGGTTGTCTAAGGCTGAAAGCAATGGGAAGATACGGCCGTTACTTTTCCCGAGGGCATGTAGTTCTACTGCACAGTTAAAGAATGGCATTCTCTTGGGTAAAATGTTTCTGAGTAATACAGTCCCCCATTTGAATCTCTGGGCGGAAACTAATCAGAAAGATGTCGTGTCAGTAAAAACGAAATTAGCATTGAGCAGCTCTGAATGTGATATGCTAGATCCCTTAATCTGGCAGGTGAGTTAGAAAATTTAGAATGGGAACTGGAGAGGTTGGAATTAGATATAGTGGGAATTAGCGAAATTTTGTGGCAGGAGGACCAAGACTTCTGGCCAGGCGAGTATGGTGTGTTAAACACAAAGTAGGTCTAATAATGAATAAGAAAATAGAAATGCGAGTAAGCTACTGTGAACAACGCAGTGAACGAATTATCGCAACCAAGATAGACACGAAGCCAACTCCCACCACAGTAGTACAGTTTTATATGTTAACTAGCACCGCAGATGAAGACTGAAAGAAGAATGACGAGATAAAAGAAATTATTCAGATGTTAAGAGATAGAAAAATTTAATTGTAATGCCTGGATAGCAGGAAAAGGACACAAGGAAAATAGTAGGAGAGCATGAACTGAGGGAAAGGAATGAAAGAGAAATCCGCAAGGTAGGATTTTGCGTAGGGAATAATTCAGTCGTCGATAAACTTGGTTTAAGAATCATGAAAGAAGGCTGTATACGTGGAAGAGACCTGGAGACACTCGAAAGTTTCAGATTAATCATATAATGGTGAGCCCGATTTTGAAGCCGGATTTGAAATTATAAAACTTCTCCAGGGGCAAATATGAACTCTGACCATAATTAATTATTTTTGAACTGTAAATTAAAATCGAAAAAAATGCAAAAAACGTAAGAAGTTAAGGAGATGGGAACTGAATAAGACGAAAGAACCAGAGGTTGTTGAGAGTTTTAGAGGGACTCTTAAGCAACGATTAATCGAAACAGGGAAAATAAATGCGGTGAAAGACGAGTGGGTAACTTTGGAAGACAAAATAGTGAAGGTAGCAGAGAGTCAAAAACCTTAGAGGTCTACCAGAAGTCCTTGGATAACATATTGGATATTGAATTTAATTGAAGAAAGGAGAAAATATGAAAATGGAGCAAAGAAAGCAATCTGAAAAGGAATACAAATGTTTAAATTTGAGATTGACAGGAAGTGCTAACTGTCTAAGCAGGAATGGTTAGAGGACAAAAACAAGGTTACAGAAGCATGCATAACTAGAGGAAAGGTAGATACCACCTACAGGAAAATTAGAGGCCTCTGGACAAAAGAGAAACACCTGTATGAATTAGTGGGACATTAAACCCGACATTTTCTTCCTTCCTTGGAAATATATGATTGTTGCTATGAAACTGTTTGACTCTGGTATTTTGAACCATTAGGTCGAGACTTTTCTTTCGTGAGGCGACGACCTCGCACAGGATCGTAGATGGGGTAGATAGTGACAAATTCTGAAACTTTAGTCATATCTTGAAGTAATTCTGAGAGCAAGAAAATACCAACAGAACTCAAATCATCTATGCTGGTTCTACACCTAATTGATTTCCCCTCACTGTCATCCATTATAAAGACAATTGCACACGTACAGGAGAGTAGAAAGTTAATGCGTATCCGCCGGTGAAATGATTTCTTTGCCGACGGTGATGTAACTGGGTTGTTTATTGACACCGATTGCATCGTACAGGGTCTGGGATATTTAGACGACACTTCGGCCGATTTCTCAACTTGATGGTAGGAGTGATCATCTCAAACGAAGTTGTAAGAGGTCCATGATTAAAGAATATGTTGCTAGCGCACTCGAGCAGATGTAATTTCGATGGATTGCTCACGCGCTGCCTGCGATATGTAAACTAGAAGAGAATCTGAGACCAAAGAGCAGTATTAACTGCAGTAGGAACTTGTGTAGTAGTAGGAGTAAGTAGTTGCTAGCGAGCAGTCTGGTGTATCGTGTTGGCTGGGCCGGTCGTGTGCAGCGATGGCGGAGCCTGAGCGTTGTAGGATAAGGTAAAAGCAGCCTCGCGCATATGTAAATGTTTAAAAAAATCTGTTAATAATAATCTTTCTCATAAAAAGTAACTTTTGACATTCATCTCAATTTAAAGAATTCACTAATTTCTCCAATCCTTGGCCATCCCGATTATTGAAAAGAAAAATCAGTTCTTTCCTTTTATATAAGACAAATCTATCGGCCAGCATTGCACTTAGCTGCGCCAGGAAAATTTCTTATAGGAGCAGATATATACGCGTTATCCGGCGATCTAATTAAGGTTAGATTTTTCAGTTTGTTCAGAATGATGTATCAAGGCCATGACGCAGCATTGCTGAGGTCCAAAATTTACCAGGTTAAATTGACTGTCAACTATTGAAAGGTTATAAGTGACCCACATTTTTTTATTGAGAGATTAGTCACATTTTATTATTGATACGTTACGCAATTTTCCTGTTGGTGGATTATACTGAATGTGAACGACATAATTATAATTTTTTACTGTTGAGAGGTTTAGGAATTTTTCTGTTTTGAGGTTACACTAAATGAGAATATTATTCATACTATTTTATTTTGTGGGGAGGTTACACTTGTCGACAACCGGCCAGGATCGTATTTTTGTGAATTTCTGAGAAGTAGTCAGTTATATATCTGCTCTTATTTACTTAATATTAAAAGTAGTTTGCATCTGGCGCAACACATTTACTAATTTGTCACTTTTTCTTTCACAGACCATCTGCAATTTATTGCTCTTTGTTGTAACTGTATTTGTTCCATTTTTGCTTTGTCTTTGTTTGATTTTGTGCTTAACTTTGAGTTGTGAAAATGCCGCGAAAAACTGCTAATAGTACATTGCGAGTCGTAATGGGTGAAAAAGCCGACTTTAATAATTTGACTGATAATACTAGCGACACTCAAGTGTCTTGATGATAATCCTCCAGCTACAGACAATCAGTGCGTACCGACCACCAGTAATGATTATAATCTAAATGATGAGCAAACAAATTCAGTTGTGTCCACTGTAAATTTAACGACAATTGATGACGCGGCACTTTACGTTACAATGAACGCTGACCAGTTTGACACGGCTGATTTGCAAAATTTACCTAGCGAACAGATAATTGTTTCTAACGAAGGTCACCAATATACACAAAGCACGTCAGATTTATTTGATTCCGTTGTAGTGACCAACAGAGCACATCCGATTAGCAAACCTTTTTGTGAATCAGACAATGACCAAATGGTTATACAAAACGTGACACATGCAGATACACCATCACACAGCACAGAGAATACAGCAGCTAATTTTGGCATGGATCGAGTTATGGCATTATTGCTACAACTTAATAAAAATCTCAAACAACAAATTAATGAATCGAACAAACAACTTAATGAAAAACTAGACAACAATTCCAAACAGTCGAATGAAAAACATGACAGGTCGATCAAACAAATTAATGAGAACTTTAAACAGATTAATGAACATATTGCAGCCGTTGCCGTGCAATGTTATGATACTAAAGAACAATTACGTGAAGAAATTAAGGCTTGTGCTAGGAATAGTAGTGAAGAAATTAGATCCGTTGCACAAGAATTAAGTAATACACATGCAGCCACAACTAAATTACTTAGAGATGAAATTAGTGCAGTCGCTAAACAATGTTCTGAAAACGCGACGAGTTTAAATTAATGTCATCAGAACTTTAACGCACACTGGATGCGAAAGTAGACAAGAATTCGAACAACAGAACAGCCTAATTGACAAACGTTTTAATAACCACCTACAAAACAGTGAAACGCGTTACCGTAAATTCATACAGGAACAGAACAAAGTAAGGAAACAAGTCATGGAAACAATTCCTGTACAGAGAGAAGAAGATAAGCGAAAGTCGTTTACGAAAGCAAAAACATACGTAGACAACAAAATTGTTACAGTATCAGATGAAATCAAACAGCTGAACACTGAATTGCATGATGAAATCTCCGATCTTAAAACAAAAACAGACACACACACAGTAAACTTTCAGACAGTGACCAGCACACTTGAACAATTGGAATTAATACAGGATCCCGATGCTATTAAAGCAGACGTTAAGAAATTGAACAAAACTACCCGTAAAATCCAAAAACAAATTAATGCTTGTGACACTAAAAATGATGATCAGGTTAAAGCATTGACTGAAAAATTTGATGAATTGGCCAGTTGTATTGACGTTATCGAAAATAACAATGACACCAAATCAGACGATACGTCACCAATTTCTTTCAAAGAAACACCCGAATTCCTAAATTTACAGCAGACAATCAGTGAGATAGGTTCGTCCAATAATATATTGGGTAGAAAAGTGTCGTCTTTACAGCAAGAAATGGCAGAAATGAAAAATGTTTCAACCTCTACCACGACACAGCATACGCCACATTCCGAACATTTGTCACACTCACACAGCCAGTGTAACTTAGGTAATCTACAGAGAGTACGTGACTTAGAATCCGAACAGACACAGACAAATCGATTCTCATACAATCGTGAACCTGCTCAGACACACAGAGACGATACTTTTGATTACAAGCACTTTCTGCAGAAACTAGAATTGGACTGGACACAACAATTTGCTTTTGAATTTTTACCGGCATTCCCTGTAACGCAGAAACTAAAATTTATTTGCAGTGCGTAAGTGACCTCAGGGGATTCATTACACTTCGATGATTATGTGCCGTAGCGTGCACAGGGCCACGAGCCGTAGTAGTGGTATTTCATTTTTAGTGTTCTGCACTGCTGCCTTCTCTTTTACTATCCTTTATATCTATCAAAACAGCTCTTCAACTATCGATCTATCTAGTATTAGGAATGTGTAAAGAAAACCTGATATGACAAATTTTACCGAAAGTAGCAGTTTTCTTTAGGCACTCCCGAAGCAACAAGAACTACCAGCGTAATTTTAATATCAGACAAAATTTTAATTATCAGTAACGTCAAAATTATGAGCAACAGCAAACACGTATTGGTAACAATAGAGGTTTTTCACCACAACAGCTACAAAACCAGCCGGTTAGCATACCTAACCAACAATATAATGTAGTCTGCAAGGTCAACCAAGCTTTAATGTTTCGCCGCCCACACGTATAGCGTCGGCTCCACCAAATAGTAACGCACAGCAATAAGGAAATCACTACGTACAGAAAACACATCATTTCAGTTCCTATCGCAATGCGCCGTATAGTAATGACTATCATGACAGACGTAAAAGTAATGAGCACAATTTTCAGCGTACATTTCATAACAGTAGGTCTTACCAGCAGCAGAATCATCCGCAACAACAGATTATCATGAATGAACCAGACAATCGGAATCAATGCATAGGGATTATACAAGGCCCATTAACAAATATAATAAATGAATCCTTCACATCAGGGAAATTTCCAGAGCAGCTAAAACAGGCAAGAGTTGTACCTTTGCTTAAGAAAGGTAATGCAGAAGACATAGAAAATTACCGGCCCATTTCCCTGCTGTCAGCATTCTCAAAAATAATAGAAGCAATTATGAAAGACAGATTAATGAATTATCTGAATAAATACAATCTTTTAAGCAAATCACAGTTTGGTTTTCGAAGTGGCAAAAATACGGAGTCAGCCATAGTAGAATTCACAAAAGTTGTACTTAATGCTCTTGATAAAGATGAGTGTGTCACAGGCATATTTTTGGATCTTTCTAAGGCTTTTGATACAGTCGACCACAAGATTCTATTAAATAAATTAGAAGCATTAGGAATAAGAGGGGTAGCTAATGACTGGTTTCGATCATACCTAACAGATAGGGTACAAAGAGTAGAGATAACACATACTTCAAATAGATCTAAACATTTAGTAAAATACTTATCAGAACCAAAACATATTAATATAGGGGTTCCACAAGGTAGCATATTAGGACCAATACTATTCCTGATATACATCAATGACTTTCCCAGTAGTGTTACTCATGGTGAGAAAATTCTCTTCGCTGATGACAGCAATATTATAGTCACTGAGAGAACAAGAGAACTCCTTACCGAGAAAGCAAATGAAACTCTCAAGTAAGTTTACGATTGGTCAATAAGCAACAAATTGACATTAAACATAAAGAAAACTAATGCCATGAACTTCAGTTTGAAGAGGAAAAATGACAATGTTAAATTAAATGTAGATGGCACCTCTATAGACTGTAACAAATGCAAAATTTCTAGGAATGAATATTGACTCTCAGCTGAAGTGGTGCGAACACACAAAGGTACTTGCAAACAGAATGTCATCAGCATGTTATGCCCTTAGAATTCTATCATCTGTGTGTAACATGCAGTGTCTTTTAGTTACATATTATTCATATGTACACTCAATTCTTAGCTATGGCATTCTTTTTTGGGGAACAAATCCACAAAATATGAACACAATTTTCAAACTCCAGAAAAGAGCCATAAGAATAATAACCAGAAATAGTAGTCGAGCTCATTGTAAAGATCTGTTCAAAACACTGGGAATTTTAACTGCTCCATGTGAACACATTTACCAGTCAGTTGTACACATCAAAAGTAACATTGGCAATTACTGCACAAACAGCTCTGTCCATGACCATGCAACAAGAGATAGACTCAACTTACATTTACCAAGAAAAAATAAACATAAAACTCAAAACAGCATTTTCTACCAAGGAATAAAACTGTACAATAAATTACCAAAAGAGATTAAAGAAATTTCAAAAATACACTTATTTAAGAAGGCAGCTAAAAAGTACCTGTTATGCAATACATTTTATACATTGAAGGATTACTTAGATAAAGCAGAGTAGGGGTTTGATAAAAAATGTTATACAAACAAATAATAATAATAATAATGATGATTATAAAACATCCAATATTCCACATAACACCTTCACTTTATTATTTTTCTTCTTTTTTCCTTTCTAGAGACACTCTCCCCTCAAGCTATGCATAGCACAATACTAACATCTCTTCCTCTTTCTGAGCTCAACATCTCACTCATTATGAAGGGATGCTGACTCAGTTTTTCAGGATAGCAAATGGGAACTTGCAGTACAGAAAATGGCCCAAGGATCACCTGTGTGTGTGTGTGTGTGTGTGTGTGTGTGTGTGTGTGTGTGTGTGTGTGTGTGTGTGTGTGTGTGTATGTAGTGAGTGAAGTGTTATGAAACAATGTATGTATAGTGTGTGCAGTGACTGATAGTGAAATATGAGTGAATAGTGTGGCATTACATTATTTAATGAGTTATTTGTAAATAAATTATTGTATACCAGGAGTAAAATCTAATGATTGTCTCTAACTAGAAGTCTGTAAATATATGTGTATACGAATTAGCTTATTGTAAATTGATCTAAGCTTGTAAATACTTTGACATGTCCTATATCCTTGTAAAAAGAGATCTACGGATGAATAAAACTACTACTACTACTACTACTACATAATACGTCAGGAAGAAATAACAGAACAATACAAATAGTCGAAATGTCACAGCATCCTCCCGCAAATAAAAGCACGTCGCAAATAATTTGACTAGATACAGTACAGGTTGCATCTTCCAAGAACGTAAGCACTACTTTTGACACGCAGAATGTTATTCACGAAAATGTTATTACTTTTGACGACATCCGAGACACTCTTTTGCAGGAAAAACCAGTTATTCAAAGAACCATTTCCCACCCTGTCATTGACGTAAAGATTGGATCATACACATTTTCAGCAGTAATCGATGTAACAAAGAGAACACCTATCCTACGTTACCATTAGGCAAAACTTAAGTAAAAGGAGCAGTATCTGGTAAAGGAGTAGATGTAAAAATACAAACACACTTATCATTTTGTATTGCAGGTCATACGTTCCACTCAAATTTTTGGATTGTTCCCTTATTGACAACAGACGTTATTTTAGGTACGAGTTTTCTGGTACAACACGACGCAGTTATTGACTTTCAAAATTCCTATTGTATGAACTTCAAGTTAAACAGTATGACACATTTAAAGCTAAACGTTATCCTATTCTGTATATCCGTACACAAAATATTGTAGCAGACGCACTGTCCCGTTCTCTCAGCAACAATCAGCAAGACATCGCAACCAACTCTTGCCAAGCAAATTCTAGAGTCATGTATATTCAACAAGTTGCATTCGAAAATTTTATTTCGGCATTATTACGAGACATAGCACAAGAGCAGAGCAAAGACAACGTAAGAATAACGTTACCATTAGAAACCATTACACGGTACGCAATAACATTCTGTTCCGCCGCTCTCACCCTGACGACAATAACTGGTTATTATGCATTCCTGACGAACTTGTTAACAAATTAATTTGGTAAGTTACGCACATTATGGAGCCAGAAAATGTTTTCTTATACTGAGACAGAACTGTTATTTTGCCAACATCGAGAAACGTATTCGATGAGTTTTAGCGTCATGTAAAATCTGCCAGACAGCTAAATCAGACACGACTTCACATATTCCTCCGTCACATCCCATTGTACCTGTTAAATTGAGACATATGCCCGCTGTAGACAGTTTTGGACCGATTCCCAGAACTAATAGAGGTTTTTGCTACATCTTTGTCGCTGTGGAACTCACTTCGAAATTTGTTACCTTCACTCCGTTGCGCAAAGCTACTGCTAAATCTATTTCGAATGCATTTGTAAAACATTTTTTGTTTCATGTGGGGCATGTATTGAAAAGTAATTTCCGACAATGGACCACAATTTCGATCTGCGATATGGACATGTATGTTACGAGCTACAAACATTTCTCCGATCTATATATCCAAGTATCACGCTTCTTCGAACCCTTGTGAACGACTGATGTAAATTGTGTAGAATATACTGCCATAAAAGATATATTGATTGGGATACACACATACTCTCATTCCAGGATGTAATTAACTCCATAGCAAATGAATCTACTATGCTATCTCCCACTGTTATATTGAAAAATGTTGAACCACCTAACAAAATCAAAGAATTAGTATCCTTTCCTACATCTCGTCGACTACGCCACCATGAAATAATTGAGATTGCGCTCAACAACATCAAACGGGCCCAGAGCGCCGGAGAAAACAGCAAAAACAGGTTTGTACACGCCGTGACTTTCACATTGCACAGAAGATATTAGTACGTATACACTATTTATCCAACAGAGGAAAGAGTAGATGCAGTAAATTTGAACTTCTATACATAGGTCCATACAGAATTCGCAGCATTCCTCATCCCAATGTGGTACTGTTGAAACTTTGAGAACCAGAAAAAGCAAAGGCAATCACCATGTCTCCAATATTAAACCCTTTATTGAATGAACATACTTTATGATTTATCACATTTTAATGCCTTTTCCGGTTATTCATATAAACACTTACTGATGATTATCATATTTTTTCCTGGCAAGTGCCCAGCAAGGTAAGGTTAGCAGGTCGCTTTTCTTGTCGTTATATATCAGACCGTGCACATTTTCGATTTTGTGTATGTATGATTGTTTTCCTATCGAAAGTAGAATTTTTGTCTGTATGCACTATGAAATGTTTAAGATGTAACAAACACCAGTTGACATTGACATTTTGCATTATGATATCTCAACATCTTGACTATTTTACATTTTTTGCTACTACGTTATGATACTGTGTGTACATTTTTTGCACTTGAAAACTGTCTATGTTTTTGACCTAATACGTTTTCTGTTATGCTATGCTGTATGCTTAATTATATCACTAGAAACAAGTTTTCATTTAATGAGTATGTGATTAAGTGCAAGATATTAATCCTTATTCATCATTTTTCAGAAAGCAATACCGTGTAAAAGAAATGAATTAAACAACCACAATGGTTTACTATGAAATGGAAATTTTACCATCAGAATGAAGGAAAGAAAATGCAATATATTGTCATGAAGAGTAAATGGATCGGAATTAACAAGCATTAACCAGAATATACTGTACACATCGTATGATAGCTGTCTTGACTAATTATTCTTCTTTCAGAATACAAGGCGATTGATGCAGACTGTCAGACAGAACTACAGATGTTAATTTTAGTGATGAAATATGCTAGAAGTAAGAAACTCTATACTATATGAAGTAATGAATGATAATGAATAGTTGTATGAAGTAAATGGTAATATTAATATGAATAATGAAGTGTCTACTTTTTGCAGATGGTAATAAATGATGATGATAATATGAATAATGAAGTTTTTCTTTGCAGATGATGATAATATTTACTGTTAGCTAAGAAATGCTATGTAGGTATTTAAGAATTTGTTGCAGTTCCTTTTGACAGTATGTCTTATGTCGCATAGTATAATGACTGAATGTTTTGGGAAAGACAGCTAGAGTACATACATATTAAGTACACGTTTCATTACCTGTTAATTCGAAGTTCACTACTTTTCAGCATAACATGCATTTCTTCTCTCAGCTCAATAATCCACTTTGTATTTTTCCCAGGAGAAGCTTTTCATGATACTTACTAAACCTGTTACTTATTAAACCTGTTCTAGTACTTGCATTGTTTTACCCAGTTGTGTCTATCATTTATGAATGTGATCACATACACTCCTGGAAATGGAAAAAAGAACACATTGACACCGGTGTCTCAGACCCACCATACTTGCTCCGGACACTGCGAGAGGGCTGTACAAGCAATGATCACACGCACGGCACAGCGGACACACCAGGAACCGCGGTGTTGGCTGTCGAATGGCGCTAGCTGCGCAGCATTTGTGCACCGCCGCCGTCAGTGTCAGCCAGTTTGCCGTGGCATACGGAGCTCCATCGCAGTCTTTAACACTGGTAGCATGCCGCGACAGCGTGGACGTGAACAGTATGTGCAGTTGACGGACTTTGAGCGAGGGCGTATTGTGGGCATGCGGGAGGCCGGGTGGACGTACCGCCGAATTGCTCAACACGTGGGGCGTGAGGTCTCCACAGTACATCGATGTTGTCGCCAGTGGTCGGCGGAAGGTGCACGTGCCCGTCGACCTGGGACCGGACCGCAGCGACGCACGGATGCACGCCAAGACCGTAGGATCCTACGCAGTGCCGTAGGGGACCGCACCGCCACTTCCCAGCAAATTAGGGACACTGTTGCTCCTGGGGTATCGGCGAGGACCATTCGCAACCGTCTCCATGAAGCTGGGCTACGGTCCCGCACACCGTTAGGCCGTCTTCTGCTCACGCCCCAACATTGTGCAGCCCTCCTCCAGTGGTGTCGCGACAGGCGTGAATGGAGGGACGAATGGAGACGTGTCGTCTTCAGCGATGAGAGTCGCTTCTGCCTTGGTGCCAATGATGGTCGTATGCGTGTTTGGCGCCGTGCAGGTGAGCGCTACAATCAGGACTGCATACGACCGAGGCACACAGGGCCAACACCCGGTATCATGGTGTGGGGAGCGATCTCCTACACTGGCCGTACACCTCTGGTGATCGTCGAGGGGACACTGAATAGTGCATGGTACATCCAAACCGTCATCGAACCCATCGTTCTACCATTCCTAGACCGGCAAGGGAACTTGCTGTTCCAACAGGACAATGCACGTCCGCATGTATCCGGTGCCACCCAACGTGCTCTAGAAGGTGTATGTCAACTACCCTGGCCAGCAAGATCTCCGGATCTGTCCCCCATTGAGCATGTTTGGGACTGGATGAAGCGTCGTCTAACGCGGTCTGCACGTCCAGCACGAACGCTGGTCCAACTGAGGCGCCAGATGGAAATGGCATGGCAAGCCGTTCCACAGGACTACATCCAGCATCTCTACGATCGTCTCCATGGGAGAATAGCAGCCTGCATTGCTGCGAAAGGTGGATATACACTGTACTAGTGCCGACATTGTGCATGCTCTGTTGCCTGGGTCTATGTGCCTGTGGTTCTGTCAGTGTGATCATGTGATGTATCTGATCCCAGGAATGTGTCAATAAAGTTTCCCCTTCCTGGGACAATGAATTCACGGTGTTCTTATTTCAATTTCCAGGAGTGTATACTGTACTTGGTTCATAACCTTGCTACAGCTGACTCATGACGAATGAAATTAATAATCCTTATTTCCAGCAATAAGTCAAAAGCAAATATTTTCATCCCCCAGCAATTAATTATCGATCCCAGTGCAATGCATTGCCAAAAAAAAAAAAAAAACTATTACCAGTATACAACTAAATAATGCTACCAGTTTAAGATATATTTTTAGTCCTAAAGATAATGTAAATTTTCTGTGTATTGATTCCATTATGTCTATGTATTATTGGACTACCGACCTTGAGTAATAGTTCCGATGTCTTACATTTTAAATATGTCTTATGTCACTTACATGATATAATATATGAACACCAGTAGCTTGATGCTACACTCAATAGCTCCTGTTTTAAATGATGACTTGTGTATAACACTGAATAATGTTTTGTAACTCTATATGAATACTTTGTAACTGGCCAATGAATGCCACTGATTCAGTCAGATGAGTTATGAATAGTGTTTCGTAATACTCAATATTGTTCATATCGGTTGATACATTAGTGTAATTCTACGATGACTAGCATAAGACTTAATGTGTCCTTCACCTTCTGACCTAATTACAGCAATATCCGTTTATCCTGTCCATCCTCATGATCATGGAGCACTATATTGGTTTTTGCACTAATTCTACGTTGCTGTAAGAGTATGGATTCTACAAGAATATGGTGTTGACATATCAAGCTGTCCCCCACCTTGAACGATGGAGATGTTGTTATGGTCCCACTGTTTGGTGTACCAAATGTACTACCAAAATGATAACACTGAATGTTAATACAACATTTCAGTGTCTTGGCTACACTGATAAATACTTCAGGGAAGAGAACTTCAGATTGTCTCACTTGGTGTTGTGCTTCTGTAGAAAGATATGGACTTTCAGTGCAGCTACGTGCAACCTACTGTGCTACAACAATGATACAGTCCTTCCCATTCCCTTCCTAGTTTTTATAAAACGGTAAAGACTTATACAGTGCGTTTAAAATTTTGTAAAACGATAGAGACTTATACAGTGCGTGTGCACTTCATTTCATTTGTTAACAAGATCAGTTGTCCTAAATATGCTCTACAGAGTGTGTGCACTTTATTTCACTAAATTACACTAAATGAGAATATTATCCATATTATTTTATTTTGTGGGGAGGTTAGAAGGTGAAATTACAGTTTCGTCAGGGATGCGATTTTTAGTCGAACAGCGAACCAAGATAGAGGCTAACAGAGCATGGTGCCCGCTTCCACTGAGTACTATGAATATCTCCGTCAGTATCAACCCCAGCGAGAGCACCCATCAATCTCTCATCGTTTCCGAAAGCAGAATCAATTATGTATCTAAATATAATTTGGTGTTGAACGTAGGTTTGAAGCTACCGTGTGAGGCTGGGAGATGTTATGACGTGAAATCATAAACATGTTTTATCACGATTGCAGATGGTAGTTCGCTGCTTTGGAAAATTATGTGAATTCTATTCTAACTGTTCTCATTCTTAACTTTGCGTTTTTTTCCCTATTTGATGGATTACTTCCATTTTAATATCTATGTTTCTTAATTGTCTATACTATTGAGCACACATGAGGAGAGGTGGACTGTATATCATTGAAATCTTGTTTCTGATGTATTACTCGCTGCACGATAACGTAAGTGAAGTACAATATGACCTAAATAATAGTTTTGCTTGTATGGCTTTTCAAAGTACTATTTGCACAATATAACTAGGCACTTCTGATGGGGGTTGCTGATATTGCAGAGATCGTTAGAAGTCGACCGTTCTTAGCTTGTTTCCACTCGGTGTCAATCTTCTTTAAGAAATAACACTGTTCACAGTAGCACTATGTAATAATACTGTCTAAAGCATAGAAATATGGTTTCAGTTTCGGCCATATAACATCATTTAAGCGATTGTTACCTAATTATGTCACCTCTGCTTTCTTAGACTGCCGCTTGCCCTGCGAAAGTAGAGGTTCTGGTAGGCAGAGATCACTGGCATTCGTACCTATCTCCTGAGCGGATTATCAAGATACTTTGCGCTTGTAATAGCGAGAAAGTGCAGAAGATGATCAGCGATTAAAGGTACGTAAAATGACTCTTCGTCTAGGTATATGATAAGCACATCATTTTATGTGAAGAGATAAGTGCGAGTTATTATTATTATTTTTTTAATCTGGGCATTGACGAAAAACAAATATGAACCCGAATTTCTTAGTAATGTTAGAGCCGTTTTAATAAGAACCAAGCTTTTGTTGTGCTTCGACTTGTTGCTACGTATGAGGCCTGGATTTACCACTTCACACCAGAAACTAAACATTACTCAAACCAGTAGTTGTATGCCGGGGCCAGGCACCAAAAAGAACGATGTCGATTCCTGTACCAGAAATATTATCGGTAGTGTTTTTTGAAAAGGAAGTGTATGACTGAATACTTTGCCAAGGGCAGAACACAGACTGTGTAAGTAGGCTGTTTAGGTTTTCTTATTGGTAACGCCACCTCGGTATGAAAAAATCACTGGCTGTGCCGTGTGCAGTCTGTGTTTAGTCTGGATTGTTGTCTGCCATTGTAGTGTTGGGCAGCGGCAGCTGGATGCTAACAGCACGTAGTGTTGCGCAGTTGGAGGTGAGCCGCCAGCAGTGCTGTATGTGGGGATGGAGATGGCGGAGTTTTGAAATTTGTAAGAATGGATGTCATGAACTGATATATATATTATGACTAGTGAGGTAAATGCATTGTTTGTTCTCTATTAAAATCTTTCATTCGCTAACAATGCCTATCAGTAGTTACTGCCTTCCGTAGTTTGAATCTTTTATTTAGCTGGCAGTAGTGGCGCTCGCTGTATTGCAGTAATTCGAGTAACGAAGATTTTTGGTGAGGTAAGTGATTTGTGAAAGATATAGGTTAATGTTAGTCAGGGCCATTCGTCGTAGGGATTTTTGAAAGTCAGATTGGGTTGCGCTAAAAATAATATGTGTCAGTTTAAGCACAATCATGTATAATTTTTCTAAGGGGGCGTTTCAACTGGGCACTATTACAAAAGTCTTGTGATCCAACAGGATGTAAAAATACTTGAGAAGGGGCACCGTAAAAAAAAGAAAAATATGACCATCATTCCTCAGGACAATGCACTAGCCCACGAAGATGGTTTGGCGACGAAGAGAAGGAGGGATATGAAGTATAAATTCCATGCATGTTCGCAATATTGGCTAGATTTGGCTCTCTTAAACTACAAACCGATTCCTCGCACTTATAAGAGCCGTGGCTGGAAAACACATAGAACCCAACGACAGGCACTGGCAGCTCCCTTGGTCAGTGGTGGCCGGTGCGGCATGGCGTCGTACGTAGCGAAGATTCAGGACGTAATTTTGAAGAACTGCGAATGTAGTCGGCGCCTGGGTCAGAGCACGTCAAAAGACTGCCTTGTAGCAGCGTTGCGCCGCCCTAAATACCCAGGCCGCCTAGAGGTATTAGACGAACTATTGGCGATCACGACGTCCGCGTAAGCAAACAGGTCAGCGAAGCCCGGACCTCTAGCAGCGCTCACGCTGGCGCCTGCTGGTCTAATCAACGTGCATGATTAAAGGTATGTCAACAGCTGATGTTACCCCTTCCAAGTTAGGCCAATTCCCTAACACAGGTGTCAGAGGGGTTGCAGGTTTGCTAGGCTAGCGGCCCACACGACACAATTAGTGCATGTTTTCACGAAGTAATTCAGTCTTTCACAGTAAGACTGAGGAATTTTCACCTTGTTCTAGTATAAATTGATAAGTGCTTTGTTTGTTTTCATTGTCCGCTATAAATGACTATTATTCTTGCTGAAAAATTGAACGAAATAAAATTATCGGAGAGGAAATGCAAGACTTTTGTTGTGTAGGCAGATGTAAATTTTGTGATATTCTGTTTGCAGAAAAGTTGTTAAGAAGAAATTGTTTGAAAGCTTCATCTACTTCCCGTTGAGTACCTTCATATGCAATAGACATGAATGCAATGTTTGCTGATCAATACGACAACTATTTGAGTTTCTTGAGTCACGTCGGATCACTGAATGTGAGCTTTTCTTTCTTTCTATAAAGTGCATTCCTGTGTGTCATGTTTGGATAAATACCTAAATATCCAAAAGAAGGCGTTCTCTTAGCATCAAGATGTCTTTTCCTCGTCATCTTTAAAGAGTCAAAAATTTGTCATGTGGCTTTCTATGGTATTGTAGTGCCTGTGTTATTAAGAAGTGTGATGTAATGTTCCATTGGACTGCGACAGGTACACTACCGATGCCAGGTAACAACTGTCCCACACCCACCCCCCGCATCCTTTACTCACACTGTATGGAAATACGTAAGGTGTGCGAGAGCAGAAAACATGAACGACGATATGTGGAAGTCTGGGAATGGCCATGATAAGTGCGCGGATAGCCAAAGCGGTTGAGGTGAGCGCTCGTGTAAAGCGAAACTATGGTTCGTCACCCGGTCTGGCACAAATTTTCATTGTTGTCACTCCCTTACTCATCTGACGGTTGTTCGTATTCGCAGCTGCTATTATATTGATGCATTTAACTTTCTGACATCGGAAACAAAAATTAATACCCCCAAAACTGAATGTGTTTCGAAGGAAATGGCAACGATGCTCCCTTGACAACAAAAGAACCCTAGAACCACTGCGATCACATTCCATCTCAGAATTAAAGAGATAAGGGGTAAGTTGACTGGGATTCTCATACAAAGACACAGCTCCTGTACTTTCTTTCCTCATAAAATTTCTTCAAGGGCTTCGTGTCTCTAGAAAACCAAGAAATCAACTAGAAATGATGAGCACTATCATGTACACATATGTGTCAAGAGCAACAAGAGTCTGACCTAACACCCAGTGAGATCGAGCCGCATCTAACATCCAGTGAGACCGAACCCTGTGAGACTGAGCCCGATCTAACACCCAGTGAGATCGTCTTTAGCCAGCAAACACAGAAGTGTACGGTGGCTATACGGTCAGCAGAAATAGTAATCCTATGCCAGCGAAACTTCGTAGATATTCCATATGCATTAATGCGGAACCGATTTACCCTGAAAAAAATTAGTTCCAGTTTCGGCCACAAGGTGCAATTCTGGCGTTTTGAATGCAAGAAAGAGGTTTATAAATGTTTCCACCTGGAATGGGTTAGGAACGGGATGTGGGCAGAAATGCTAAAGTGAGAAGCCGTAGTGTTGATTTTATTATTAACCGCCGCTTACACAATTTCTTCTGTATGAGCACTGGAGACGTCGAAGGGATGCTACATCCGTAAAACCTTCTGATCAACAGTAGCTCCCAGCAGCTCAAATGGTTCAAATAGTTCAAATAGCTCTGAGCACTGTTGGACTTAACTTCTGAGGTCATCAGTCCCCTAGAACTTAGAACTACTTAAACCTAACTAACATAAGGACATCACACACATCCATGCCGGAGGCAGGTTTTGAACCTGCGACCGTAGCGGCAGCGCGGTTCCAGACTGAAGCGCCTAGAACCGCTCGTCTACAGCGGCCGGCCCCAGCAGTTCCAGTGGATCTGAAGTGCGTGTTACTGTATCTGGCTTTCACATCAGATAGAGATCGAACGTATCCTTTTAGAGATCCCCAGTCAGAAGTCACATATATTCAGATCAAGTGATCTTGAAGGCCATGCATCTGGGAAACCTCTGGCGATAACACGTTCACGGTAGATTGAATCAAATAGATCTTTCATTGGGTGAGCGACATGAGGTGTTGCCCCATCTTGCGTGAAAACAGTGGTTTCCACACAGTTGCGCTCTTGCGACGCAAGAGTCACATGCTGTACAGGGAGATCTCGATAACTTGATATCGTGCAGACGTCACGGTACCCCTGACAGGCCCTCTAGGTGTATTCTCTTCGGAGAAGAACCTACCGAGCTTAAAGGTGCTTGTGAATCTTCACCACACAGTCACATACGGCGAGTGCAATGTCTCTTCGTGCACAGTGCATGGTTTACCAGTATCCAAAATTGGGCAGTTGTGTATTCCCTGGACCCTGTAGCGTAAAATTTGCCTCGTCATTCCATAGAATATTGCCCCGTCATATGTCATCAAGTTCGATCTGTATCAGAAACCGACATAAAACAGTTTCACTAACAGCGCACGGTCTCTCTTCTCGAGAGCCATACTGTTCACTCACGCTATGGCTTGTCAAATGACAGCGTCTTTGTTATACAAACAGTATACAGCGCCACACTTATACCTGGTGGCCACAACAGCAACTAATGTTTCCCCAGCGTAAATCGGTTCCGCATTAACACATTAGCGTAGCTACCTAGTTTCGCTACCATACGATACTTAACAGCCTACACTGGACCTCCGTGAGCAGCTGCATGTTAAATATGACACTCCGGTGTGAATGTACACGGGGAAAGGGAGGGGGGGAGCAGAAACAGTCTGAATAGCTTGCGTGTTGAGTCGAGGTCCTTCTAAGAAATAATTGTTAAGAAAGAAAAAATTCGACACGTTTCCCCGATTTAATTAGAGCTGAAATTAGCCAATGGGGTCGTTGCGCGCGCAGATTCAAGCAGCTTGCCAGAGACGTTCGGAGTGATGGAGGCGTCTTCTGCGGTCAGTGACGGAGCTGTCGAGCGTAGCGGAAGGGAGTTGGTTTCCGACGGCCAAGGAATAAAACATCTGCAAACACGGAGCCGAGTGGGTCTTTTCACGAACACCTTCCTGGGACCTGTTGGCTGTTTGGGAGCGATGATTGGACTTGGTGGTTTGAAAGACTGAGGCTGTCAGGAGGGTGGTGAGAGAGAATTTAAGGTGAACTTTGTCACTTAGGTTACGTGGACACGTTCTCGTCTCCATGCCAATTTCTGTCTGCAGTGGAGCCCTTAAGAACACAATTTATTCTGCAGAAGGCTTAATTATTTATGTGACAGTGTTCACGAGCTATCTGGTAACAGCTGTGTATCCCTTTTGTATCGTGCTCTTTCTTAAATTTTTTCCTCCAGGTGATCAGAGTTAGGTCAGTTGATATTTTGTGAATGTGGCGCCTGAAACTACATACATCAAAAAAAGTTTGGCATCACCTCGAGTCTGAGAGTTCCGTAACCTGTACAAAAAATTGGAGTATTAGAATAGAGATCAACGTAAACATAATTTCCGCCCTTTTTATCACTCAGGACAACCACACATTGCATGCTGCACCACCATACAGCGAGACCTTCAGAGGTGGTGGTTCAGATTCCTGTACAAACCGGTAGCTCTAATACCCAGTATCATGTCCTCTTGCATTGATACGTGCCTGTATTCGTCATGGCATAGTACCCACAAGTTCATCAAGGCACTGTTGGTCCAGATTGTCCCACTCCTCAACGGCGATTCGGCATTGACCCCTCAGAGTAGCTGGTGGGTCACGTCGTCCATAAACAGCCCTTCTCAATCCATCCCAGGCATGTTCGACAGGGTTCATGTCTGGATAACATGCTGACCACTCTAGTCGAGCATTGTCATTATCCTGAAGGAAGTCATTCACAAGATGTGCTCGGTGGGGGCGCGAATTGTCGTCCATGAAGAATTCCCCGCAAATATGCTGCCGATATGGTTGCACTATCGGTCGGAGGGTGGCATGCACGTATTGTGCAGCCATTGCGGTGCCTTCCATGATCACCAGCGGCGTACGTCGGCCCCACATAATTCCATCCCAAAACATCATGGAACCTCCACCTCGCTGCACTCGCTGGACAGTGTGTCTAAGGCGTTCAGCCTGACCGTGTTGCGCTCCAAACAAGACTGACGACTGTCTGGTTGAAGGCATATGCGACACTCATCGGTAAAGAGAACGTGATACCCATCCTGAGCGGTCCATTCGGCGTGTTGTTGGGCCCATCTGAACCGCGTTGCATGGTGTTGTGGTTGCAAAGATGGACCTCGCCATGGACGTCGGGAGCGAATTCGAGTATCATGCAGCCTATTGCGCATGGTTTGATTTGTAACACGACATCCTGTGGTTGCACAGAAAACATTATTCAACAAGGTGGCGTTGCTGTCAGGGTTCCTCAGAGCCATAATCCGTAGGTAGCAGTCATCTACTGCCGTAGTAGCCCTTGGGCGGCCTGAACGAGGCATGTCATCGACAGTTCCTGTCTCTCTGTATCATGTCCGAACAACATCGCTTGTTCACTCCGAGACACCTGGACATTTCCCTTGTGAGAGCCCTTCGTGGTACAAAGTCAAAATGTGAACGCGATCGAACCGTGGTATTGACTGTCTAGGCATGGTTGAACTACAGACAACACGAGCCGTGTACCTCCTTCCTGGTGGAATGACTGGAACTGATCGACTGCCGGACGCCCTCCGTCTAATAGGCGCTGCTCATGCATGGTTGTTTACATCTTTGGGTAAGTTTAGTGACATATCTGAACAGTCATAGGGGCTGGGGCTGTGTCTGCGATACAATATTCACTGTCAACATCTATCTTCGGGTGTTGTGGGACCCGAGCTGATGAACTTTTTTGATATGTGTAATTATAAATTGTTGATCCATATAGAAGCACCATTCTTAGGTCTTGCTTTATTACTTTGTTATAGCAAGTTTTGCCTGTGGCACGATTAAGGGGAAATTATGGGAACTGAAATGAGTTTGGTGCGAACATGTTACGTGATTGTAAGCCCTGTAATTCAAGCTAACATAGCTGTCTGTTACTAGCACATACCTTTTATAGTTACTTATTTCCCTAGGTAAGAAAGACTGTTGATGCATTGTTTATTTGATATGCACGAACTGCTCATAACGTTGCCAGACTCCCAGGTTGTAAGCAGACCCATTTTACTGTTTTTTTTTCATGTTGATTAATTGTTTTCAGGCTAGTTTGGAATGTCCCACACTGTCATGAGTTGGTGTTACTGTGCCTTGTGTTATCTCAAGTTCTGAAGTAGCATTTATAATGTTTTTCAGAACGCACTGTGTATCAACAGAATCAAAGGTTGTTGGCGAGCCCAACTGCCTTCCCAGCTTGGCGAGATACTGCCGGCTGGAGACTGTAACTATTTATTATTATTCGTTGCATCAGTATAATTTAAAAAATGAAGTTTAGGCATTCCATAATGATAAAAGGATATAGTTAACTATGCATTCGAGAACATTATGATTTATCTTTGTTGTTGTATTAGCCTGGGCTGCGTTTCAAGTTTGGAACTTCGGTATTCTGTGACATCAAAAACTTGTAACTAGTTACACATGTGATCAAAAGTATCCGGACACCCCCAGGAACATACGTTTTTCATATTAGGTGCATTGTGCTGCCGCCTACTGCCAGTTACTCCATATCAGCGATCTCAGTAGTCATTAGACGTCGTGAGAGAGCAGATTGGGGTGCTCCGCGGTACTCAAGAACTTCGAACGTGCTCAAGTGATTGGGTGTCACTTGCGTCATACGTCTGTACGCGAGATTTCCACATTCCTAAACATCCCTAGGTCCACTCTTTCCGATGTGATAATGAAGTGGAAACGTTAAGGGACACGTACAGCGCAAAAACCTACAGGCCGACCTCGTCTGTTGACTGAGAGAGACTACCGACAGTTGAAGAGGGTCGTAATGTGTAATAGGCAGACCTATCCACACCATCCCACAGGGATTCCAAACTGTATCAGAATGCACTACAAGAACTATGACAGTTGGGCGGGAGGTGAGAAAACTTGGATTTCATGGTCGAGCGGCTGCTCGAAAGCCACACATCACGATGGTAAATGCCAAACGACGCATCGCTTGGTGTAAGGAGTGTAAACATTGAACGACTGAATTGTGAAACACGTTGTGTGAAATGACGAATCACGGTACACAATGTGGTGATCCGATGGCAGGGTGTGGGTATGGTGAATGCCCAGTGAAAGTCATTTGTCAGCGTTTGTAGTGCTAACAGTAAAATTCGGAGGCGGTGGTGTTATGGTGTGGTCGAGTTTTTCATGGAAAGGGCTTGAACCCCTTGTTCTTTTGCGTTGCACTATCACAGCACAGACCTACATTGATGTTTTAAGCACCTTCTTGTTTCACACTGTTGAAGATCAATTCGGGGATGGCATCTTTCAACACGATCGAGCACCCGTTCATAATGTACGGTCTGTGGCGGAGTGGTTACACGACCATAACACCCCTGTAATGGACTGGCCTGCACAGAGTCCTGACCTGAATCCTCTAGAACACCATTGGGATGTTTTGGAACGCCGACTTTGTGCCAGGCCTCACCGACCGACATCGATACCTCTCCTCAGTGTAGCATTCCGTGAAGAGTGGGCTGCCATTCCCCAAGAAACCTTCCAGCACCTGACTGAACGTATGCCTGCTAGAATGGAAGCTGTCATCAAGGATAAGGGTGGGCCAACACTATATAGAATTCCAGCATTACCAATGGAGGGCGCCACGAACTTGTACGTCATATTCAGCCAGGACTACGGATACTTTTGATCACATAGTGTATATCACTCTGCCCGTTGGAGTCAGTGAAATGAAATGTCGTATTGCTAGGGCTTCCCGTCAGGTAGACCGTTCGCCTGGTGCAAGTCTTTTGAGACGCCACTTCGGCGACTTGCGTGTCAATGGGGATGAGATGATGATGATGGAGACAACAAAACCCAGTCCCTGGGAGGAGAATAATCTTCGATCCAGCCGGGAATCGAACCCGGGCCCCTTTTCAGGGGATTCAGTCGCGCTGACCACTCAGCTATCGTGTGGGACAGGAGGAGTCAGTAATACTGTTTATTAAATTGTTGATAAGATATCAGTAATACTGAACCTGTGTACTGTGTTGAACCTCGGTGAGTCTTTAATTAAAATTTACTATGTTCCAGGCATCTGATACCAAACTTGCGTGAGTTGGTTGCAAGGCGGTCAGAGCAGATGGATTCCATTGGTTGGAAATAGCTCTGCATGGGAGCTGGCCTCCCCTGTCGTCGCTGGCCGCTGTTTACCGGCTCGGCTTTTTTGAAGTCTCGTTCATGCGCCGCTCCTAACTGGGCTCTGCGCTCCCTCTCTCTGTCTCTTCCGCCTCCTCCTCCTCTCTCTCTCCCCCCTCCCTCCGCTCTGTCGGGCGCTGCTTGCCGCGTTCGCCTTTGAAGATAAGTTCATTTGCCTTTCTTGCAATCCTTCTCGCCGCTGACAAGTTCTCACGCCATTTTATCGAGCCAGCAGATATAACCTACGTTCCATTACTGTTCTGTATAGGTAATTATGTTTTAGTTAGAGCTGTTGTGATCGAGCTTATGGTAAATTTATGTTAGTAGATATGGAATTTCGCTAAAAATTTAAGGACTCTGAGATAATTTGCTCTGATATTTTAACTGCTGTTTAAAATTGGTTCTTGCTGGAGCCGTTGGGCTCAGGTTTTATGGTAAATTCAAGCACAGTAAATATCAAGCCTTGCTATAAATTTGAGGGATTATTTATTTCTTTATTCTGATTCTTTAACTGCGCACTAATACGCGTTTTTCTTGGAGTGGAGGTGCACGGGATTTATTGTAAATTTTATGTACAGTAGATTTAAAGTGTGAATATAAGTTTAGAGGATTTGATATTAATTATTCTGGCCATTTAACTGCTGGCTAAAATTGAATCTTCTTGTCGCAGTTGTGCTCTGACCTTAGATATGCCGTCAGGTTACGTATGACAGAGAAATTTACTGAGTATTTCTAAACTCATGTTGTCTTCAAATGTGTTATAGTTCACATGCATATAAATAAAAGATCTTCTACGAATTACAAGCAATGAATGAAGCCTTCCGATCCGTCAGGCCATCAGCTTCACGTAACTTCCCTTGGGTATTCGTAAGAATACGTGTATCGCCACCTCAGACAGTATGGTATTTTTTTTTTCCTTTATTGAATTTCGATTCCTCCGAAGTGGGCGGGCTGCCTGCAGCTTAGTACGATGCTCTTCAGATTACAGAATTTTTAAAATATAAGAAGGTAAAAGCAGGCGATAAACCGATGGCTCAGATTGTAAAAGAGCTGAAAATTGTGGAAAATTAAAACATTCTCGTATTTGTGCCTTCAATATGTCAACCAGGTCGCGAGAATGATCACTACTGCGAGCCAATGTTTTTGTTAACGTGCTTCGAGACCAAAGATCATGCCCCACGGCTGAATACCACAGATAAAATTAATATCATTTCTGAAGTCGCATGGCGTAAAACAGCAGAGATTGATACATATAATCATGTGTGTGAAATGCATTTGACGTACGCGCACGCGGGCGAAGCCGCGGGTAAAAAGCGGGTCATTATTAAAAAAAAAAAAGACAACATCCCAGGTGGTTCAATTATGCTGAATAAACATATCTGCTTACAAAGATCGAACAGTAAACAATCGTTTGACGAAAACCAGAAGAAATTCCTATCGACGAATCGAAGTGGTCGGATCTGCGGTTTCGACAGTGTGTGCGTCGACCGCACACGGCGCCACGCACGCCGCTCACATCTGCGCAGAAAGCACCAAATTTCAACGGCACGCCAACAGGTGTCACCGCGAGCCACGCTAGGCTACAGGTCTCGCCATATTCCTACTGGTGGTGCTATGGACGCCACCAGAGCAAGCGGTTTTCGCCTCTACTTGCTGCAAGCAAATGCATCCGTCTGCGCGTCTTTTCAAGACGCCGCTCACCGGGCTCCGCCGCGCCAGATCTGAAATGAGTTGCAATGGGCTACTACGATCACTGCACGAAGTTGCAAGACGTTATAATGGGAAATATATCAGAGATTTGCTGGGACATAGACCCACAGTGATCCAAAGTTGTATAACATTTTACTATGTTACTTAAAACCCGTTTTGATTGCAATTTTTTTTTTATTCATATGACCGGTTTCGGTTCATTCAGAACCATCTTCAGATCTGTAAAGATAATGATACTAGTTTACTGTTTCACGGAAGCAAATCTTTTTCATCCTATCTAATCAACATCAAATGTACCAGAGCGTACCTGATATTTCAGTTACAGGAGTAACCCGTCCAAATCCAGCAATTTTCACATGCTACGTCACATAAAATTGGTTGGCAGAGTGCACGTCATTTATATTAATTATAACACTATTACCTACAGGTGGCGTCTGCTACATTTGTTACATTCCATTTGCACATACTGTATTCAGTAAATCTTTTTTTTTCAATTAAAAATACTTAATTAAAATATGTCGATGTCAAGGTAAAAATCTGTACTCGCCAGCATTAAAAAACAGTAAAATTATCATTTTTATACGATCTAAAAAACATAGGGCGATTTATATATCTATGGTGACGGTGTGAACTTGTTTTCCTCTACGGTCTGCTTCCGTGGTTCCCGCCATTTCGGTGTTGTGCCGCGGTCCGCTCAGTCGTCTGATGTCCATCGCCGCGGGCAAGAGGGCCGCACAGGAGGGCCCCGTCAACGGCGCCAGGCACTGCACGCGTCTTCCGGCTTCTCCACCGCGCACCATCTCTCATCCCTCGGCCTGGATCTCCACACGCAACAGTTGTCATCTTAGTAGGTCGTCATAAATGCTAAAATAGGCGTTATGATTGAATTCGCTTTACTCGTTGACGATTATATCCGGATCTTTATTTTTGTGGGTGTATATTTCAATTTCTTCCAAAATGTTAAGAAACCGTCCCTTATGAGCTCTATGCAGGATTTCTAAATTGTGTTCAATGTTCGTGACTGAGTGCTTTGTCGCAGCCATATGCGCCCCAAAAGCTGTTTCGTTTTGAGAGTAGGTGTGCTCCCTGAATCTGGTTTCAAAGTTCCTACCAGTCTGCCCTATGTATTGTTTAGAGCAGTCATTACATTTGATCTTATATACACCTGAATCCTGAAATTTATTCCTACTATTACATATTCTATGCCGGAGCTTCAATTTTAACGTGTTATTTGAAATATCAGGTACGCTCTGATACAGTTGATGTTGATTAGATAGGATGAAAAAGGTTTGCTTCCGTGAAATAGTAAATTAGTATCATTATTTTTACAGATCTGAAGATTGTTCTGAATGAACCGAAACTGGTCATATGAATTTAAAAAAAAATTTGCAATCAATACGATTTTTAAGTAACATTATGAAATCACTGATTGCTGTTATCCCATAAGACATTATGTCTATTTTTGCATAACATTTTACTGTTCTATAAATATTGCAAAAAAAGTGTATTCATGTGTTATGCGTACTTTAAATGTCTGGAGTGATCACAATCAGCCACGCTACATCGTACCACCTACGGACACAGCAGGATCAGTTGTTGAATTTGTTCAGTAGTTCTATAAAAGCAATCGTCAACCATCTTTACCCAGTGAAAGAGGTCATTGTTTTCGAAGTTATGAGGGTTATGTTGAAGCTAAATGAAGGTTGTGTAGCTTACAACCTAGTCACCCCTTCAGCAGATTGCGTGCCAGTTTCACTGCATTTTTATCTCAAATAGATATTCATTTTGCCTTGTATGGTTGACTGGAAACTGACCTCTATATCCCAAAAGAATCAGATGCGCCGGCCGGTGTGGCCGTGCGGTTCTTGGGATTTCAGTCAGGAACCGCGTGACCGCTACGGTCGCAGGTTCGAACCCTGCCTCGGGCACGGATGTGTGTGATGTCCTTAGGTTAGTTAGGTTTAAGTAGTTTTACGTTCTAGGGGACTGATGACCTCAGATGTTAAGTCCCATAGTGCTCAGAGCCATTTGAACCATTTGAATCACATGCATCGCATGAACTTAAGACCTCAGCAACACAAATTATGATATATAAATACATTCCGTAACCATGTTACCTGTTGGTAACATTAAACCATGATCTTCAGCGCAAGCGGGGATGGCCGAGCGGTTCTAGGCGCTACAGTCTGAAACTGCGCTACTGCTACGGTCGCAGTTTGGAATCCTGCCTCGGGCAAGAATGTGTGTGATGTCCTTAGGTTAGTTAGGTTTAAGTAGTTTTAAGTTATAGGGGACTGATGACCTCAGATGTTCAGTCGCATAGTGCTCAGAGCCATTTGAACCATGATCTTCAGCAAACTACTTTTTATCACTATGATTTGCACCCAGTGAAAAGGGTGCACGTGCCCATAAAAAGCACCCGTTGTATCGTCGTGATGTCAGTAAGGCCGTTTCTTCAGCTGTCTGTAGCCTCAAGGGATCATTGTCTAATGTCGACGCAATTCATCAATATCTCTCTCTTAAGCCCCTCAAGACGTATTTAAGCAGTATTGGTTGTCTGATTACACGGCCGATCCGCTGGTAGTCGCAGTGACTAAAGAAATGCGGCCAGCGGCTGCGTTACCCACAGTAAACGACGACGACTTCAAGGATGTACTTCAGCACAGTTTTGATACAGTGAACAAGGCAGTGCTAAAATCCTTACAACTTCCACACTGAAATCTCTCTTAGTTATCGCTCAGAGTATCATTCCACAGTGCTTGTGGTAGCCTGTAATCAGGTTAGAAGGCATTTCTCAACAATACTAGTCCGTCTGGAGAATATAACTACCTACTCCACATAATTATTTTCTTTTTCATGTCGTATTATTTCGTACTTTTCAGAATATTTTAATTTGTACATTCCAGTTATTTCTCGTGATGCTTTTCTTCATCCTCTAATTAGCTTGTGGTATGTTTCGTAAAAGATATTTTCGTGTCTCATTCCGATGCTGCGCGTATCGTTACTTTTAAAAGAATACTAACTCCGTGGTCGTCGAAGATTTAAGTGCTACTTAAAGAAAATAACACTTTCAGGGGTGGTTCAAAAGACTCTGAGCGCTATGGGACTTAACATCTGTGGTCATCAGTCCCCTAGAACTTAGAACTACTTAAACCTAACTAACCTAAGGACATCACACACATCCATGCCCGAGGTAGGATTCAAACCTGCGACCGTAGCGGTCACGCGGTTCCAGACTGAAGCGCCTAGAACCGCACGGCCACACCGGCCGGTCTTTCAGGGGTGGTGTACAGAATAATTTACATACTGTTTTATTTAAAATACCGTTGTTACAGCAAATTTTATGGTCTCGTTATCGCAGATACGATCGGTTATCTGAAGTATCAGTTGTTCGGTTGGCTGCTACGCCCTGGGAGTTAGTCAATAGCCTGAAAAATGTGTCAGGTACTACTGAGAAAACTGCGGGAGATTACAGAAAAGAAATTAGACTTTCCAGTCCTGTTTCATTAGTATGGTCATAGCTGTAAAAGGGAAAGCTACGCCTGTAACATGGTCGGGTATCGTCTCATCCTCTCAGGCTACACCTTGTTCTCCCCACCGCCCACGTTCCCCCCTGTCTGCTACCAATCTCGTAATATAATCAACTGAACGTGGCGGTCTTGCTTCATATACCTCTGCGTAATCTAAATTTTTTGTATTTGGGCATCAGATCACACCAAGGGCAGTTGCCTAAGCAGCCACCCATGCGCTACAAATCGTGATATATTCCAGACATTTGCTTGTGTGGCTGTTTTCCGCCTCGAGTTCCAAATAAGCTTCAGTAGCCAGCTGTGTCCCGGGCATCGCCCCGGACAGTGGGTAACGGCCGCGAATGTAGATGTAACAAAGCGGCCCTTCCCTCCCTCCCACCCTCGACGCCTCAGTAGCTCAATGCATTCACTCAAGTGCAAGCCGCGTTGATTATGCGCTCCGCATGTCCAAAGAAAACATTTCATTTTGTATGGGCGAAAACGACTCTGGAGAATGCTACGGCAGATATTCCATTTGCAAACCTCTATAACAAGAAAATCATTTGGTTTCTTTCCTGTAGGTGGTGTGGCTTCTTTATACTCGTCTGGATATCAAGCCTGCACGTCATTCTCGTTACTGTCGAGAATCAAATACCTGTAAGTGTGGACCGTTTACTGCATCATTTCTAACGTTGCTACAAATGAAACGGTTACAAATTATAACTGGTGTCTTGTGTTTCATGTTTATTCTAGTAAATCTCTTATCTGTCACTCTTATTAAATCAAATCAGTTTTAGAGATCAGTTCTGTCCACTTAAACATACCAAGTGCAGAATAATGATATAACGAAACCAGTAACTGTGCTATCAACCTGAAATGGGTAGCTAGCAATGAAATCAGAAGACAATAAATGTATCGACAGACGTCATTACTGCTGCTACCTACATGAAGAACGGACTACAGTGCAACAGGCCTCATAAAAACAGGGAAACTGCAAATTTCTAGAACAACTGTAGCTCAAAATTTACTACCAATTGAAAACCGTTATAACATTAACACTCATGATATATCCAAAGTACTAGACACATTTTAACGATTTCCTGCCTATTCTTGTTTTCACTGACTTTTTTTATATTTTGGATAAGTTACAATTTTGTACGGTAATTACCGTAGTTGACACAGGGAAATACAGGGTGATGTATCTTAAGCTGCTCGCCTCACATGTTCCCTGATTCATGTAAGATATCGTAAGTCTGTTTTTACGCGAATGAATTGTGGAAAAGTCCTTATTGATGACGTACAGTCTCTTTTCATAACTACATTAATTACCGAGGTACTTTCAATTTCGCTTTTTCAAAACTTCAGTAATTACCGTTTCTAGTGTCATAGTTCTAAAAGAAATGAATTCCATGTCTTTTCATTTTTCAAATTCTACGTCAGGCTGATGCGGCGCTCCAGCTGTACGCAGCTAAGAGAGTGTGTTTGCAAAAGAGTGGAGAAGTCTGATTTAAATAATGAAAAGCTCTATCTATTATTTATTTTTTCATGATTGGCACAATGCGTTTCGAAAATTTATTCTCATTTTCAAGTGCGTTTGTCTACATAAATGTTTTTGTGGTTGTTATATGTGAAAAACATTCCAAGTTTCATTTTACGATCTTACGATTGCAATGTAATCTCAACAACAACAACACAAAAAAAAGCTGCTATGCAAAAGTGACGAAAATAACCCATGAAACCACCACAAAAAAGTTTATGTAAACGAATGTCCTAGAAGATGAGAATAAATTCTCGAAAAGCGCTATGCTACGCATGAGAAAATAAGTAATTAAAGCAGTTTTTCTTTATTTAAACAATGAATGATACGGTTGCAAGTTTCCCAAAAACATACGTTATGATAAACGAAGTTAAGGAGAAATGTTTAATTTACAATAGGCACTAATATCTCTTGGCAATATGCGGTGAGACCGACGTATCAACTGGAAAGCAAAGGACGTGGCATCTAAGGAGAGTCACCAGTTAACTACTATAACAGTTCTCTTTTTTTTTCTACCAGAACATTGAAAAAAAGATGCTCGTAAAAATTGAATGGATTTGTAAAAGACGAAATTGTGGTACAGAGTTGCTGAATAATAACTTCACGTCTTGGCTTTAAAATCAAAATACATGCTTACATGTCAAATTACAACAACAGCAACAAAAAGGAAATCGCGAAATAATGTGGTCATAAGCACTTCCTTAACATTCCATTTACGTTATCAAATGCAATGACAAATCTCGAATAATCCCACACCAAACAAAACGCAAACTCTAATTAAATTAGCAACATCGGTTGTGTACCCGAAACTATGGGAAATCAGCTGCTCAGATTATGGATCACACTACTGCAGCTTGCAGAAATTTACGTCTTCTCAAGATCAGCAAAGTGTGCCAAGAGCCCCAGATGGCAGTCAGCTCCCGACTCCTCCAACTGCCCATCCCCCAATCCCCACTTCCAACATTTCAAAAATCTAATGCGGAGCAGACGGCACCTAGCTACTACCAACGCGACAGATGAGAAATGTAAAAGAAATTTAAGAAAAGTCAAGGAAACGACAGCAAGCTCCCCACTTTTTGCATACAAGATACACATTTTACCATCATGAGGATGGCACTGGGCTGAAGCAGTGTTATCTAGACTGGTCAACACGTGAGTGCCATGTGCTAGGTGGCTTGATGCAACCTCATTGGATAAACCAGATTTCTATAGGGAAACAAAATCTGTGCTTCTAAGCTGGCCGAATGGCACTGATGTTTCTGGACCTTTGAAGTTAGCACGGAAATGCAAAAAAAAAATCATGTTCAAATTGTCCCTGGGTGATGGCAAGGTGGACACAACGTTGACTGCCCAGCACGTGGGCAGGCGCCGGCCGTGTTCGCACAACAGCAGTGGAGCGGGCCACAACCAGGGTTGTGCGGATGGTGGTCAGCGCCCCAGGGAGGTGCCCCCTACCTAATGAATCCACAGACTGGCCTCTGCCCCTGACTGTGCGGGAGCCCACCTGCCACCTGAACTGCTACGAGGGCGAGGCGCTTCCCCTCCAGTGCTCAGAAATGAACCTGAAGAACAATAGCCAAAAATGAGTTGACATCACAAACTTTCCAGCTAAAACTTTTACCTAAAATTAGTCTTATATAATACATATTTAAAGTGCTTCACATCTTTTCAGAAAAAGTAATGAGCCTAAACTGCATTTAAGTGTTACTGTGCCGAGCAACCTAAACAACAGCACTATGGCACCAGTATCAAGTTGTAAGTTTGTAATGCTGTTGCTTAATTTGTTATGAAAGCGGTGCTGCTAGACAATAAAAGCGGGTTAAAAGCTGTGAGCTGTCTGGGCTTAGTTAAACTTGCATTACTTGGCAACTGTTTCACCAGGTATCCAGTCTAGCTTACCAAATTCTCAACCAGACTAACATTATTTATAATCTTTTAATAGTCATAGACAACCGGTGATTATATATATATGAGAATTTAAATAAAAAGAAATAAATCAGTTTATATTTGGAAATTTATTTTAACATTGATCATTGAAATTTCAGCATATTAAACTTGATTCCTAACTAAACTGGTGCCTTATTTAGGATAGTGAAAATGTGAGATTGTAATCTTACGGAACACATCAAATATGGAGCCAAGACTGGGAGACTGCATACAACACTGCATTCATAAAATAACACACGAAGAACGTTGAAACATATGCAAGAGGAAATTAACCACAACCAACAGATTCAATTTTCACCCAAAGAAGTTACGTTCGTAGCGCAATCCTGTCCGTCATGTAATTACCACACACTGGTATACTAAATTCATACTAACTCTGAAATCTTCCCGAAAAGAATAGCTGAGGGCTACTTTGATGATTACACCACATGCTTCACGTGGTCAACTTGGCTTACACAAAGAGTGCAACTCCACAATAATTCTGATAAAATAAATTACATCGAAACGCAATTTACAAAAGAAAAGTCTCGAACTGGTTACTATCGTCTTACTATTAACCTGACGGGTAAACAATTTCATATGCACGTGGTACTGGTCTCACAAAGTACACCCCATGTGGGTTGAACATAAGGAAAAGTTGCTATATTGAAAAATATTGTTAACACGAAACGTTATAATCTCACGCACATTCGCATTTAAGAATGATCTTAGTTAGAGTTACTGATCAACACGTGGTTAGAGCTAAACTTGAAATAAAGGTGATTAAATTTTCAGTTAGGCTGTACTTAAGAAATCCATTGTCCTGCGGACTTGGCAGACACGCGCTTAGCCGGAGATCTTACCACTTCAGACGCTCGCCGCGGACAGACTGACCTGCGGGGCTCCTACCGAGCGTGCTTCCGTATACAAAACGGAAGTGACCAGAGAGCTTCCTATACCAACATGACAAGGGACGGACAGGACAATACTAGGGATTGAAACCTCTTTGCTTTTAGAAAGCGTAGCTACCTGTTCCGACTTTGGTCCTGTTGTTCTCTAGCAGACAGGCTTGTCTGCTACCATCCAGCATGCAACTAGAAATACATTTGCTCATTCATCCTCTCACACAGAAGGGAAGGGGGATGACAGTATCTTATCATATACAGTATATAAAAGAAAGCGGATGTAGGTTCTGTATGAGACTGTGTGACATGAATTACATATAAACTGTGTTTTAAAGTGTAGTAGTGTGACAATCGTTCTTGTTTATGAGTAAAAGTAACACATTTCACTGCTCATTCTCCTCCCAGATAGAAACACCACAGTAAATTTAGAAGAGGAATTTATGCCGTAAATGACAACAGATTTAAGAAATTAACATGAAAGGAATTCAACAGAGACCTTTCAAGTTATGTAAAGATATATATACAAAAATATATAGTTTCTTATTTATTGCCAGTGTGTGCATTCCAAATACTATTTTGAATCCTGAAGTTGTATTTCATTTTGTATTCTGTAGCTCCATCTATTGTGCAAATATTACACACACGCGCACACATTTTTATGTACGCTGCTATACAGTTGAGATGTGTACCATCGTGTATGCAGGATACAGAACCAAAGACAGCTACAACGTACAAAATGCGTTCGATTTACACAGTCTTACGATAAATATGCAGTTGTATGACTCCAATTACATATTGCTGAAAACCCAAAACGCGTCTTAGGATAAAAAATGAGACAAGTTGGTGATTTTTTTTTTTTTTTAATTGGAGATAACATAGTTTCGTCAACGGGTCTCTTTTACGGATCACTACGCCTAACAAATTAACATTTGCTGTAGATCCGTGTTTCATTCGGCCATCCTGTCACAACTTTTTACTTCGGAGGCAGTAGCCGAAGCACTGATATCACATAATCTGCTAGTCAGTATTTACTGGAATGATGTAGTGAAATCGGATGCAATACACCCTTTTAACAAGTGGGATATGCGAAATACAGATTGAAATGAATATGCGGAAATTGAAACAGTGAAACTTCGAAGTTTAGTAAAAACCTATTCTCTGAAGAGTGTCAGTTTTATCGGTCCTAGGAAGGAAGCTGCGATAACTTTAGTTTGGCTTTCAAATAAAAAACTACGGTTCTGTCAATCAGATGGGGCGATAAACGGAGTGCAGCATTGGCGGAATAAAAGCAAGGACTAAAAGGCACAGCAAGCACGCCTCCGAAGCAGATATAACTCTCATCAGCTGGAAACATAAACTAAGAGACTGCTCAAGCGCAGAAAGAAGAAGGCACGGATAGACCATTAATTCCTTATGTGAGCACCTCCCTTCCACGATTATACGGCGTAATCCGAAATTACTACGGCGACAGATGACGTCACCAGCACTCACACTGTCTACCATGCGTGATCCATCTCCTGAAACGGTTAGTTCCCGGTTCAGTCGATCTCTGTATAAGAGAGGCAGAAGAAGCTCATTGTTTTCTCCGAACAGCCCTTCACATTCTTACGCACTCACGCACGCATGCAAATGTTGAGGATGCTGTTGCCTTCTATGCCGGGAGTTTTCCAGAGAAATCTCTCTCTCTCTCTCTCTCTCTCTCTCTCTCTCTCTCTCTCTCTCTCTCTCTCTAGTTCGTTCTTTTACAAGGTTGTGAACGCCTGTATATCTGATGGCAGCGTACCGACCGGCAAAAGGATACGAAGCAAACGTGTCACAGGAGAAACCGATGAAATACTTTTACTAGCGGCAGTGCACCACAACCCAAACACCCGGCATTTAACCGCGACTCCGCTATGTCCGTAGGTAGTATTGTCTGTAATACTGCATCGTCATAAGTATCATCCATACCACATGTCACTGCATCAAGAACTTCATGGCGTCGATTTCAATAACCGGTTAGTACTTTGTGAAAGGGCAGTGAACAAATGCAAATGACTCACACGTTCTTTGCCGAGGAACTCTTTTTCGATGAAGCCACATTCACAAACTATGGTAGCGTTAACAGGCATAGCCTGCATTAATGGAGTGTAGACAACGCCCGCTGATTACGGCAAGCTGACCATCAGCGTCCTTGGTCGGTTTACGTACGGTGTGCCGTCACGGTGATCAAACTCATTGGTCCGTACTTTATCGACGGGACGTTGAATGGACGCCAATATCGATCATTTTCGGACTGGAACTACAGGTACTATTGCAGGATGTTGCCCGAGACGTTCGACCATGTGGTTTCAGCATGACGGTTGCTCAGCGCATTACGCAAGTGAAGCACGGGAGGTATTAGACTGTGTTTAGACTGTTCGGGGGATCACCAGAGGTGGCCTTGTTAAGTGGCCTGCTAGTTCCCCGGATACTGTCTTTGGGGTTATTTAAAAGATAAGGAGTACTCCACGCTATTCATCCTGTGCAAGCTTCTTCATCTCCCAGTACCTACTGCAACCTGCATCCTTCTGAATCTGCTTAGTGTATTCATCTTTATGTCTCCCTCTACGATTTTTACTCTCCACGCTGCCTTCCAATACTAAATTGGTGATTCCTTGATGCCTCAGAACATGTCCTACCAACCGATCCCTACTCCTAGTCAAGTTGTGCCACAAACTTCTCCCCAATCCTATTCAAAACCTCCTCATTAGTTATATGATCTACTCAACAAATCTTCAGCATTCTTCTGTAGCACCACATTTCGAAAGCTTCTATTCTATTCTCGTCCAAACTAGTTATCGTCCATGTTTCACTTCCATACATGGCTACACTCCATACAAATACTTTCAGAAACGACTTCCTGATACATAAATCTATATTCGACGTTAACAAATTTCTCTTCTTCTGAAACGCTTTCCTTGCCATTGCCAGTCTACATTTTATATCCTCTCTACTTCGACCGTCATCAGTTATTTTGCTCCCCAAATAGCAAAACTCCTTTACTACTTTAAGTGTCTCATTTCCTAATCTAATTCTCTCAGCATCACCCGACTTAATTCGACTACATTCCAATATCCTCGTTTTGCTTTTGTAGATGTTCTTTTTATATCCTCCTTTCAAGACACTGTCCATTCCGTTCAACTGCTCTTCCAAGTCCTTTGCCGTATCTGGTAGAATTGGAATGTCATCGTCGAACCTCAAAGGTTTTATTTCTTCTCCATGGATTTTAATACCTACTCCGAAATTTTCTTTTGTTTCCTTTACTGCTTGCTTAATATACAGATTGACTAACATCGGGGAGAGGCTACAACCCTGTCTCACTCCCTTGCCAACCACTGCTTCCCTTAAATACCCATCGGCTCTTATAACTGCCATCTCGTTTCTGTACAAATTGTAAATAGCCTTTCGCTACCTGTAACAGAACTACACGTCCATATTACTGTTGTACAGAATATAATGGAATTTACTGCAAAGTATACTTAATTGAAATGTAGAGAAAGCTTATAATGTTTCATTATAAGTTTTGTAGAATTCTTTAAGTCGATTCTTCTCAGATATAGCATTGTTGAGTCGTGTCATTATTCACGCCGGGCTGCGATGTGTTTAGCGAACGCCTGAAATACCCAGCAATGCCGAGGGTCGCATTCACTGTACTCGATGCATAACCCCCCCTCCCGTCATAAACTTGGTGGCGCATATAGCGAGTGTAAGTCGGCGGCTCGTAATATTTGTCAGCAGCGAGGCCCCGGGATGAGCGGCGAGCTGCTAATCCGTGCCATCGCCCCGGAGGTCCGCCGCGGCGCCAGATGGCCGCAGTGCGTGGTGCGCCACGCACGGTGATTGCGGCATTGTGGGCCCACTGACCACTGGCCAACAATAACACTGAGGCAACGGCCGCGGTCCTCAGAGGCCACTTGCTGGAGCAGTGGTCAGCCGAGAGGACGGATGGCGCAAAGTCACGCACGCGCCCTCACCTCGCCGACGCTGATGCCGCCTTCGGCGCGGCCATCTGTGGCGCTGCTGAACTGAGGGGCCAAGCACTTAACACATGGCGTCACTGTGCACTGTGGGCCTGCTAAGAACTTCAGAATCGTTTGTCATGCGATGTCAAACATCTACGCTGTCGAACGTTTACAAGTGAAAGGGGGTGGGGGAGAGTAGATTAGCCATACTGGTATATCACACAGATATACAGAGTGGTCCATTGATCGTGACCGGGCCAAATATTTCACGAAATAAGCGTCGAACGAAAAAACTACAAAGAACGAAACTTATCTAGCTTGAAGGGGGAAACCAGATGGCGCTAAGGTTGGCCCGCTAAGTGGCGCTGCCGTAGATCAAACGGATATCAACTGCGTTTTTTTTAAATAGGAACCCCCATTTTTATTCCATTTTCGTGCAGTACGTAAAGAAGTATTAATGTTTTAGTTGGACCACTTTTTTCGCTTTGTGATAGACGGCGCTGTAATAGTCACTAACGTATAAGTACGTGTATCACGTAACATTCCGCCAGTGCGGACGGTATTTGCTTCGTTATACATTACCCGTGTTGAAATGGATCGTTTACCAATTGCGGAAAAGGTCGATATAGTGTTGATGTATGGCTATTGTGATCGAAATGCTCAACGGGCGTGTGCTATGGGCGTGTGCTATGTATCCTGCTCGGTATCCTGGACGACATCATCCAAGTGTCCGGACCGTTCGCCAGATAGTTACGTTATTTAACGAAACAGGAAGGGTTCGGCCACATGTGAGACGTCAACCACGACCTGCAAAAAATGAGGATGCCCAAGTAGCTGTTTTAGCTGCTGTCGCGGCTAACCCGCACATCAGTAGCAGACAAATTGATCGAGAATCGGGAATCTCAAAAACGTCGGTATAGAGAATGCTACGTCAACATCGATTGCACCCGTACCATATTACTATGCACCAGGAATTGCATGGCAACGACTTTGAACGTCGTGTACAGTTCTGCCTCTGGGCACAAGAGAAGTTACGGGACAATGGCAGATTTTTTGCACGCGTTCTATTCAGCGACGAAGCGTCATTCACAAACAGCGGTAACGTAAACCGGCATAATATACACTATTGGGCAACGGAAAATCCACGATGGCTGCGACAAGTGGAACATCAGCGATTGGCGGGTTAATGTATGGTGTGGCATTATGGGAGGAAGGATAACTGGCCCCCATTTTTTGACGGCAATCTAAGTGGTGCAATGTATGCTGATTTACTAATTAATGTTCTACAAGATGCTTCACTGTATGACAGAATGGCGATGTATTTCCAACGTTATGGATATCCGGCACATAGCTTGCGTGCGGTTGAAGCGGTATTGAGTAGCATATTTCATGACAGGTGGATTGGTCGTCGAGGCACCATACCATGGCCCGCACGTTCACCGGATCTGACGTCCCCGGATTTCTTTCTGTGGGGAAAGTTATTTGCTATCGTGATCCACCGACAACGCCTGACAACACGCGTCACCTCATTGTCAATGCATGTGCGAACATTACGGAAGGTGAGCTACTCGCTGTTGAGAGGAATGTCGTTACATGTATTGTCAAATGCAATGAGGTGACGGACATAATTTTGAGCATTTATTGCATTAATGTGGTACTTACAGGTAACCACGCTGTAACAGCATGCGTTCTCGGAAATGATAAGTTCACAAAAGTACACGTATCACATTGGAACAACCGAAATAAAATGTTCAAACGCAGCTACATTCTGTATTTTAATTTTAAAAACCTACCTGCTACCAACTGTTCGTCTAAAATTGTGAGCCATATGTTTGTGACTATTGCAGCGCCGTCTATCACAAAGCGAAAAAAGAGGTCCAACTAAAACATTCATATTTATTTACATACGCACGAAAATTTAATAAAAAACACGGGGGTTACTATTTAAAAACAACGCAGTTGATATCCGTTTGACCAATGACAACGCCATCTAGCGGACCAACCTTAGCGCCATCTGGTTTCCCCCTTCAAGCTAGACAAGGTTCGTCCTTTGTAGTTTTTTCGTTTGACGCTTATTTCGTGAAATATTTGGCCCGGTCGCGATCAATGGACCACCCTGTATAATAGAGCAAAAAGAGATTGTAATAAATATTCCAGACTGAAGAAAAGTGGAATGATGTAATAATGATGATCATTGTAGGAATATGGAACAAAGTATACGAGGGCGTGCTGATAAGCAATGCCTACGATTTTTTTGCCTGAAAAGTCTTGAAGCTTTTTAAATAATACAAACTTCACTAAAATTCTATATCTTTATTCTTCCTGTCTGCAGACTTATATCTCAACGTAGTCCCCCTGGCGACAAACACATCTCTCCCAACGAGGGACCAGTTTGTTGGTACCGTCAGTGTAGAATGCTTGACTTTGTTGACGGATCCACAACCGTGTTCTTTAAGTTTTGGAAACAGATGAAAATCGGATGTGGCAAAGTATGAAGGATGATCGACGGCAGTGAACCCAAAGGCGTCGGATCGTTGCAGAAGCTGCAGTGCTGTTGTGTGATCTGGCATTTTTATGCTAAAAGGTGAGCCACGTATGGACGAGCTCTCCGAATTCGAACCCGATTACAGCATGCTGCTTCTCACGCACCGACTTATTTACGTAACACATCGCCATTTTGCACACTACAATTGGGAGCCCACTAGCATCAGAGGGCTACAAATAGGTAGATATGGAGAATAAAAACGCAGAATGTTAATAACGCTAAAGCTTTAAGAGTTTTCAGATAAAAAATTCGAAAGCGTTACTTTTCAGCAGGCCGTCGTAGTTTTGGTGATAGAAGCATGCATTTTCGGTGGAAATCCGTACATGGCGGCAACAATAGGTAAAAAGTAATTGCTCCAGTTGCATAGTAACCAAAGTAGAATATTGGTAATGAGTCACATATATTAGCCATAAAGATTTTCTTTCGGAAATATTCAACAGAGCTTTCGGTATTACACAAAAGGTAAATACAACGATTGAATATACTTTCAGATATTAATACAATTATCATGACATCGGCGTGCTGCAAGGAATACTGGGAGGCAGATATCGAACACTTCATTAAACATTTAATGAGAAATAATTTAGGAAGGTACATAAAATAATGCCAGTCAGTTATAATAGGTCTCTTGCACAATGCATAAGGAAAAATTTAATGAAATTTGACATTGTCAAATTGACCAAGGATTTATTTTGAAAAATGTTATATTATTCACAACTACCTCGATCGCATAAGATATATTTATGACTGTTTGTATTAATGAGTCGTCACCAGAACTAAAAATTCAGAAAAATCCAAGTTTTCTATTAAATATACAAAGTTGTAAAAATGTAACACTTACAGGATCACTTTTTTCCGTTTGTTTGTTAAGATCCATTTTGACAGGATCTGGAAGAGAGACCAGGTTTAAACACTAAGGTCGCGGGTCCGAATCCCGGTGGGGCCACGGGTTTTTCGGTTATCGTTTTAACTCGACCTTCACTTCAATGATGTGAGGAGCCGCCAGAAACAGCATGTGGTTCCCTTTTGGTAAACGGGTTAGGTTAGGGCTATGCGAGTCGCCGAAGTGACGTCCAACTGAAAGGCTTGCTCGAGGTCATTGACCCACAACAAATTGTTGTTGTTATTATTAGCAACGAGAGGCATTCAATAAGTAACGCAACACATTTATTTTTCTGGAAGGAGGTTGGTTTTATTTAGGATTCCAATACACCATATTATTCCTCACTGTTTTGGCTACAAAACCCTATTTCTCAGCATAACCTCTATTCAATGCGACGGCTTTACGCCGCCATATTGGGAAGGCCTGAATGCCCTCATGGTAGCACTCTACTGGTAGAGGTCGGAGTCAACGTCTTGCTGCGACAATAACCGTCCCATCATCCACATACTGTTTCAGACGTAATGCCTCCTTCATTGGGCCGAACAGGTGGAAGTTGGAAGGTGGAGCTACCGGCTGTAGAGCGGATAAGGAAGAACAATCCAATGACTTTTTGTGGGTTACTCTAGAGTGAGCACGGAAGAGGAGAAATTCGTTTGCATCATCTCGTTTGAGAATGTGAGCACGTTCCAGCAATGCAGGAGTCGCAGCCGTGTGAGGCCGGTCGGCACGCGGGCGATGGACAGCTTTGCGCGACCTTCTTGCATTGATGACACACGCTCGCCCAACGACCCATCGTGCTGTTTGTTCACGACCAGTCCTCCGTAGACGTAATGAAAGCGCCTACGAATATCTACGACGCTCTGTGTTTCCGCCAAAAGAAACTCAGCTGAAGGCTATGTGTAGCGTCGTCATCTGTCGGAATTTCATAGGACTATAGAGGTTGAAGCGACAATATTCCACAATGTCCCACACAAAATTCCACGTTTTTTCAACCGAAAATGGCTCAGAAAAAAAACCTGTTGCATTGCTTAAAGAACGCGCCCCGTCTATACGTTATTGCCGGCCGGAATTGCTGTGTGGTTCTAGGCGCTACAGTCTGGAACCGAGCGACCGCTACGGTCGAAGGTTCGAATCCTGCCTCGGGCATGGATGTGTGTGATGTCCTTAGGTTGGGTTAGTTACTTCTAAGTTCTAGGTGACTGATGACCTCAGAAGTTAAGTCGCATAGTGCTCAGAGCCATTTGAACCATTTTGTACGTTATTAAGTTGGTACGGAGCCCACAAAGCGCAAGCTCTACTCGCAGTTGTCCGGTTTTTTTCTTTATCTTTCACTTCTTTTATTTTGATTTGTTTAGGAAAGTGAACAGGTTACATGAAGGAAGTATAGATAAACAGTGAAATATCCACATCCTCTTAGTACGCCAAGGCCCGTAATCTGGATGAAAAAGTGTGATGTGAGTCTTTGTCAAGAACTGAATCTCAGTCGACTGATGAAGCAACCGCGACTACTGCGCCCCATCGATTCGTAGTATTTTTTTCAGTTCTTCTCTCTTTATGACTTCATTGGCTCTCCACTTTCTTTCTAATATCCGGCTTATTATTCTTCGATTAAGGTGAGCAACGAATCTCTCGGTGTCATCTGGACTAAATCAAACCGCTTCATTTACTGTTCTTGGACATTTATTTATATTTGCTAACATTTCAGTCACGAAGTCAATCCCTCCAGGCCATATTATATACTTTCCGGAGATATATCTGCACTAGTTATATGTGTCCTGTACATCCACTCAATTACTACCGAAGAGTCTCGGCCATTGGTGAACGCCAGGATAAAGACAGATGCATCTACGGCTATGTTTGACCGTTGAGGCATCACTCAATTAGTATATTAGTGTGATTACATTAAACAGACAGCCTCCTTCAGTTCCATCTCATTCTGTAACTTCTTCCCGTTCTATCGCGAGAGAGGCGGTGCATCGGTGTAGTATGGTGGTACAAATATCCCCCCCCCGCCCCCCCCCTGCCATCAAGATTTAAGTTTTCCGTAATTTCTTTAAATTTGTTAAGATGAATGTCGGGTTGGCTCCTTTTAAAGAGATCGTCAAATTACCCTCCGCATCCATTTCCAATTCTAGCTTGTGCTTCTGTATCTGTTACGACCTCGCCATTCACGAGATGTGAAGTCACGTTCTTCCTTCCAACCATTCTGATGTTAGATTGCAGGTACTTAAATTTAGCTACCTCCTCTAACAACCGTAACCCATCGTGATTTGTTGTCTTTTTTTCTCCTTTGGTAATAGTGGAGGGCTCAGTCTTCCCAAAATTCACATTCTTTCTTTGGCTCTTTCGTCCATTGATGATAATGATGATGCGAAACATGTTTTGTTGAGAGCGTACTATCAATAGCTGACCTGAATATTCTAAACCACTCATTTTATGATCAAGCAGAATCCTATACTCTGTTCGTTTGTTGCTACAGGACTACACTGTCTTTTCAATGTACACAAATAGAAAAAAAAATCGCACCACCAAGAAGTAGTAGTGCATAAACGGAAGTTGGCAGGCGTGTTTTTTTATCTGAAAGTTGACTCCGATTCAGATTTCGCACCAGTCGCATAAGAAGGCGCTAGTAGCTCCACTGTGAGGATGTAAATCAGTTTTTCTTTAAATAGACACTGTCAAGGTCGTGAACGTTTGTTACCTCTGAGATTGGATGTGGTGAGTTGATGTCAGTAAAGAATGCCTTTAAGGTGACAAAGACACCTCACTGAGGCTGGACAAGGTTGTACAACAGGGTTGCGATAAGCTCGGACTACGCAGAAATGTAGGCACTGTGCATGATTGCTGGCAGCGGTGATCACGAGAATGTGCGGTCGAATGGTTCAAATGGCTCTGAGCACTATGGGACTTAACTTCTGAGAACTATTTAATCCTAACTAAACTAAGGACATCACACACATTCATGCCCAAGGCAGGGTTCGAACCTGCGACCGTAGCGGTCGCGGGGTTCCAGACTGTAGCGCCAAGAACCTCTCGGCCACCCCGGCCGGCGGCTCCGAATGGCCACGTGGCAATACCGAGAGGGAAGACCACCGTGTTCGGCCAATGGATCTGGCGCATCGTACTGCATCTGCAGCAGCAATTTAAACAGCAGTTGGCACCACAGTGACGCAATAAACTGTTCAAATCGGTTACTACAAGAACACCTCCAGCCAGACGCCCTGAAGCGTGCATTCCAGTGACCCTAAACCACCGCCATTTGCGGCTTCAGTGGTGTCAAGCGAAAGCTCTCCAGAACGCAAGGTGAAGGTCTACTGTGTTTTCCGATGAAAGCTGGGTCTGCCTCAGTGCCAGTGTCGTATGTAGGTCGAAGGAGGTCAGTTGAGAGCCTACAACCACCCTGTCTGCATGTTAGACACATTACCTACATCTAGAGTTATTATCTGGAGTGCAATTTCCTGTGACAGCGGAAGCACTCTCGGGGTAATCCCACACACCCTCACTACAAATTTGTGGGTCAGCATGCTGATTTGGCTTGTTGTGCTGCCATTCATGAACAGTGTTCCAGGGGGTGTTTTCCAATAGTATAATGTTCGCCCACATACCGCCGCTGTATCAGCAGATGTGTCTCCAATAAAGTACATATGGGACATCATCGAACAATTCATTCGCAAACAGCGTTAATCGTCCGTTTGATGACCCACAAAGTACATCAGGTTTGGAAATCCATCCTACATAACGACAGCTGCACGTTTGCACGCTTGCATTCAACATTCTGACTGTTACATCGGTTATTAACGTTCCAGCTTTTTATATTTGCAGTAACTTATCTCGTGGTTAAATTAACCTGTTAATTTGCAATGTTAATCACTTAAATATGTTACCTAGACAAATGTATTCCCGAAATTACATTACTCTACGTTAATTATTGTTGGTGTTGCGATGTTATTGCGTCAGTGCATATCACAAAACGCAGGGGATCGAGGCTGCAGTCTTGCCGAATTTTGTAAAATGACTTTTTTAAAATAATAATATCAATATTTATATATTTGTTTGGAGAGAGAGAGTTTGATTTTTGATTGAGATTTTTACTTTAAGTCCTAACTGGTACGTGAATTTTGGTTGCTGCCTCCTCGAATGATCAGCTTCTGCACCATTTGTTGACGTATTGCAATTTGGAGGAAGTTATTGTTCTTTAAGGTTTAAAATACGACTCTGTTAGTTACTTGGCCGTATTGCGGATAGCTTTGAGCCCACATTTTCGTAGCTTTTCATACCTAAGGGACCACTGATGGAAGTAAGTAAATCAAACAGACGTCTCACGAAAAGCAGATTGCTTGACACACAAACTTCCTTCAAACTACACGTCCTGCTACATCAAAATTGGTCAGTGGAGTTCAGCACCATACTATTGTACAAGAACATTATCCAATTACGGTAATTAAGAAATTATGAGAGGTTGTTACTTATTTAATGAAAACTATAGAGAATGCATTTCTTTTCCTGTATTTTAGTGAACTTTGTACACTTACAGCTCTGTCGATTGATAGACGTCGACGACAATGAAGTTTACCTCATTTTCCAAAATCAAGATATTTCTATTCATTACTTCCAGAAAATTTGTATACATAAATGTTTGGCAACTCTTACCCATACTTCACTCGTTTTTATCACTAGAATATCAATTTTCATTAAATGTAATAATATGTTCTGAGCGACGGCCTAGCAACAGAGTAACAGTCTTTCTTTTAATAAAATCAATTGTCTTTTTTTTTTAGTCCATACTCAAAGATTCTCTAATACTATCGTTGCGGGGATTGCGCGCTAAAGAGTTTCTTGTTGTCCGGCTGCGCTTCACTTCAAGTACTTTTTGAATCACTTTTACATTTTCGGTATTTGCATACATTTCGGTATTCTCAGAATAAAACCAGGCACAAATTAGTTAAAGAAAAAAAGCAGTGAGGCACACATAACATTAAAATTTCTAACCTCGTTGTGGAGCATCCATTCACACATTTAAGTTGTAGGCAGCAGGCCAGAACATGTCGTTGGGACTATCTGTTCGGAATAACCAGCCATGTCGCCTGGCAGAACATTGCGCATTCCTCCGCGGAGGCGCTACGGCAGGCGCAACGCAAGCTGCGGCGACCGGCAGCTGCAGTGCTTTATGTGTGTCATTAAAAGCACGGCGGCTGCCGCCGTGTCCGCGTCTGCGTCTGCATCTGCATCTGCAGCTGGTTTTAGCCGCGCTTTGTCTCGGCGTTTCCCGGAAGACGGCGCCGTGTTATGGCTGCGAGCGCGCGGCGGCGGCCAACCCGACACACACACACACACACACACACACACACACACACACGCACACACACACCGCGCTGGCAGTTACACCGCGCCGGCTCCCCCGCCTGCCTGCCCATCAGCTCGTGTTCCCACCCGCCTCTGATCTGGGCCGTTTCAGGCTTCGCAGACTGGACAGGTGTTCGCAGAAACGGCTCAAAGCATCTGCCCGGAAATTAAATTTTAATGGAACTGCTATTCATAAGCTCTCTTCGTTTCAGGCTTATGATGATATTGCAGTACTCCACTGCGCCGGCTGCTGGCGGCCGAGCGGTTCTAGGCGCTTCAGTCTGGAACCGCGTGACCGCTACGGTCGCAGGTTCTAATCCTGCCTCGGGCATGGATGTGTGTAATGTCCTTAGGTTAGTTAGGTTTAAGTAGTTCTAAGTTCTAGGGGACTGATGACCCTAGATATTAAGTCCCATAGTGCTCAGAGCCATTTGAACCATTTGAAGCACTCCACTGCGTAGTGTTGCGTCGGATTTCCTTCACGTTTACACCATCTGCAACAGAGATACAAGGGGCTGTCGGATAAAAACAACACAGATGAAAAAATATTTATACTTTTCATTATTTCAAAAGCAATTGACATAACTCTTACAAGGGGAGTACAATAAGTACACCACTGGCCTTTAAAACTGTTACACCACGAAGACGTGCTTCAGACGCGAAATTTAAGCGGCAGGAATAAGATGCTGTGATACGCAAATGATTAGCTTTTCGGAGCATTCACACTAGATTGGCGCGGGTGGCGACGCCTACAACGTGCTGACATGAGGAAAATTTCCAAGCGATTACTCATACACAAACAACAGTTGACCGGCGTTGCCTGGTGAAACGTTGTTGTGTAATATGGAACGCCGTGCTCTATCCCAACGGCCTCGTATCACTAGCACTCGAGATGACAGGCACCTTATCCGCATGACTGTAACGGATCGTGCAGCCACGTCTCGATCCCTGTGTCAACAGATGGAGGCATTTGCAAGACAACAACAATCTGCACGAACATTTGGACGACGTTCGCAGCAGCATGGACTATCAGCTCGGAGACCGTGGCTGCGGTTACCCTTGACGCTGCGTCACGGGCAGGAGCGCCTGCGATGGTGTACGAACCTGGGTGCACGAATGGCAAAACGTCATTTTTTCGGATGAATCCAGGTTCTGTTTACAGCATCATGATGGTCGCATCCGTGTTTGTCGACATCACGGTGAACGCACATTGGAAGCGTGTATTCGTCATCGCCATACTGGCGTACCACCTGACCTGATGGTATGGGGTGCCATTGGTTACACGTCTCGGTCACCTCTTGTTCGCATTGACGGCAATTTGAACAGTGGACGTTACATTTCAGATGTGTTACGACCTGTGGCTCTACCTTTCATTCGATCCCTGCGAAACCTTCATTTCGGCAGGATAATGCACGACCGCATGTTGAAGGTCCTGTACCGGCCTTTCTGCATACAGAAAATTTTCGACTGCTGCTGTGGCCAGTACATTCTCCAGATCTCTCACCAATAAAAAACGTCTGGTCAATGGTGGCCGAGCAACCGGCTCGTCACAATACGCCAGTCACGACCGTTGATGAACCGTGCTATCGTGTTGAAGCTGCATGGACAGCTGTACCTGAACACGTTATCCAAGCTCTTCTTTTACTCAGTGCCCTGATTTCTCAGGATCTATGCACCCAAACTCCGTGAAAATGTAATCACATGTCAGTTGTAGTATAATGTATTTGTCCAATGAATACCAGTTTATCATCTGCATTTCTTCTTGGTGTAGCAATTTTAATGGCCAGTAGCGTAATACAACACAATTTCTTCTGAAATCACGCTGGTTTTATTTAGGATTCCAATACACCATATTATTCCCAATTCTTTTGGCTACAAAATCTTGCTTTTCAACATATCTCTGTCCAATTCAAAGGCCTTAAGCCACCTTACTGGAAGTGCCTATGTACCCACTTCGTACCAATCTACTCATCGACGTCGGAGCCATCGTCTCGCTGCATCAGTAACCTCCCCAGGACTGCAGAGCGGATGAAGAAGAACTGTTGTGCTGTGACGTGTTTGATTGCTAGCCATCGATCCCTTCGAATGAGACTGTCCGCACGTTCCAACGCTCCAGGAGTCACACCAGTGAGTTGCAGCCCGGCACACGGGAGACAGGACAGGTTTGTGCGACCTTGTTGCGATGATGACTGTGTCCTCGCCCAACGACACACCGTGCTTTTATTCACTGCCAGGTCTCGGTAGACATTCTGGAAAGAGCATACGGATGTCTGAGATGCTCTGGTTTTCTGCCATAATAAACTCAGTGACAGCTCTCTGCTTTGAACGCATGGAATAGCAGGGGCTGAACCAGGAATATTCCAGATGTCCCACAACAAAGTTTGCATTTTTTTCAACGGAAACTGGCAAAGAAAAAACATGTGTTGAGTTACTTACTGAACACCCTCCGTAGTACACTCATCCCATTGTGATAGAAGACGGCCAGTGCCTTCGTGGAAACATATTTGCGGTTGCAAACGGAACCATGATTGCATCCAGAAGTGCACATCTACGTCCGAAGCAAATCAACAGCCGCGAACGTCTTTCTTCAGGCTTCCAAAAATGTGGAAAACTCACGGGGAGACATCGAGACCATATGGAGGATGTATAAGGGTTCCCCAGCGAAATTTTATCACCATAGTCGAAACAATTGGCATGCCAGCTTCGGGAAAGTCGCGATGATTTTGTTTCTCTGCAAGGGCGCGCTGCCCATTGACTTTCTGGAACACGGCGAGGCAATTAACGCATCTACATCTACATCTACATCCATACTCCGCAAGCCACCTGACGGTGTGTGGCGGAGGGTACCCTGAGTACCTCTATCGGTTCTCCCTTCTATTCCAGTCTCGTATTGTTCGTGGAAAGAAGGATTGTCGGTATGAATCTGTGTGGGCTCTAATCTCTCTGATTTTATCCTCATGGTCTCTTCGCGAGATATACGTAGGAGGGAGCAATATACTGCTTGACTCTTCGGTGAAGGTATGTTCTCGAAACTTTAACAAAAGCCCGTACCGAGCTACTGAGCGTCTCTCCTGCAGAGTCTTCCACTTACTAAATGATCCTGTAACGAAGCGCACTGCTCTCCGTTGGACCTTCTCTGTCTATTCTATCAACCCTGTCTGGTATGGATCCCACACTGGTGAGCAATATTCAAGCATTAGGCGAACATGTGTACTGTAACCTACTTCCTTTTTTTTCGGATTGTATTTCCTTAGGATTCTTCCAATGAATCTCAGTCTGGTATCTGCTTTACCGACGATCAACTTTATATGATCATTCCGTTTTAAATCACTCCTAATGCCTACTCCCAGATAATTTATGGAATTAACTGCTTCCAGTTGTTGACCAGCTATTTTGTAGCTAAATGATAAGGGATCTATCTTTCTATGTATTCGCAGCACAATACACTTGTCTGCATTGAGATTCAATTGCCATTCCATGCACCATGCGTCAATTCGCTGCAGATCCTCCTGCATTTCAGTACAATTTTCTATTGTTACAACCTCTCGATACACCACAGCATCATCCGCAAAAAGCCTCAGTGAACTTCCGATATCATCCACCAGGTCATTTGTGTATATTGTGAATATCAACGGTCCTATAACACATCCCTCGGCACACCTGAAATCACTCTTACTTCGGAAGACTTCTCTCCATTGAGAATGACATGCTGCGTTCTGTTATCTAGGAACTCCTCTATCCAATCACACAATTGGTCTGATAGTCCATATGCTCTTACTTTGTTCATTAAACGACTGTGGGGAACTGTATCGAACGCCTTGCGGAGGTCGAGAAACACACATCGGTACGTTGACACTTGGCAGAAACTGAAGCGTGTCTTCAAGTCCGGACGGCGAGGAATGTTCTCAGACAGCATCATTCTGTTGCAGGGTAATGCTCCCCCAAATGCTCCCGTGATTGTTTCGAGTATGCTGCAGACGTTTCGCTGGAAAGCCCTCACATATTCTCCTTAGTCCCGATTTCTCCCCATTCGATTTCCATATTATTTGGAGCCCTGAGGAAAGACATTCGTAGCCGCCTATTTCCTTCGGACTTCGTCCACGAATGTCTTTCCTCAGGGCTCGATTTCCTTCGAACGACCGAGAGAGGTGGCGCAGTGGCTAGCACACTGGACTCGTATTGGGAAGGACGACGGTTCAATCCCGCGTCCGGCCATCCTGATTTAGGTTTACCGCGATTTCCCTAAATCCTAAATCCCTCCATGCAAATACCGGGAGTTGAAAGGGCACCGCCGACTTCCTTCCCCATCCTTCCCTAATCCGATGAGACCGACGACCTCGCTCTCTGGTCTCGTCCCAAAGACAACCCAACCCAACCCTTCGGACGAAGAGGTGCACGACTGGGCACAATCATGGCCCGGTAGGTAACCGCAAACACTTTCCCATGAAAGCATTGACCGTCTTGTCTCACAGTGAGATAAATGTATTGACAGAACTCATTTATCTATGAGGAAGCCTTACACGGTAAAATGTGGTATTACCCATTAGCAAGCAAACAAAGTATAACTGCTGCAAATACTGAAAACTGCAATTACTGTTGCTAACTCGAAAGGTATACCAATCCCTAAGCTAAATAATGTGGTCATTAAAAACTATAGTGGCTTCACTCGTACAAAAACATGTAGTAACAATGCGTTAGGATAGGAAGACAAATGCATGTTAAATAGTAGTCTTAGATTTTTTCGCTAGCATGCTGGAAAACTCTAAATCATTTGGAAGTAGATTTATGAAACGCAACTGTGTCCTATGTTGGCATGCTTTTCACTCTTGTGAGATTCATATACAGTTGGACGTGAAATGTGCTGGTTCAGTTTTTGACGGGTTATCCACTCGGCCATTTTACGGCTAATTCTGAGAGGGCGGGGGGAAGGGTGCAATGGGGAGTTTCCCTTACAAGCAATGACACGCATTTTAAGGTGTCTTTCGTGGTTTCTACTGCATTATGAATCGAACAGGAAGACGGGTCATGTCATAGACTGCACAGTGGCTAATCTTGCTGCCCCTGATGAAACACATACATTTAATGTCCGAAAGAGTCCTCGGTTTAGCAATTTTACGCCGACGAACATAAGACCAAGGGCTTCTGCAAGAATAGCATCACGGCTTTCCGACAACTGACAATTGCCGAGTAGTCGCAGATTAATTTCGTATGTTTACATTAAAGTTTGTATAACATTATTATTTAATTTGACGTAATTTAACAAAATAAAATAATTACTGAGGTAGGATTCCTCTTCTTACTTCGGCGTAGTGTGTCAAGCGTCTGCGTCGTTGAATGGCTGATTATTGTTTGTGCGTTTGGCGTCGTGCTCATACTATTACAGATGAGTATGAAAACGTGCAAAAAATGAGAGAATGGTACCCAGAGTATACAATACGTAATGCCTCTCCTCCTAAAAGTCGCCGCTAAACGTGCCAAGCTTAACGTCTCCTTCTGACGGAGAAAATACACCGGTAAGGTTTGCAAGTTAGCCCAAGACATTGGCACGCAATCTGGCTGTCCTCTTGCTGCCGAAATTCTGTCACTGACAATTTCTTGCGCCACCATAGTTCTTGGGGATCGCACGCCACCGCAACGTCGTATGTTAACCACCCGACCACTGAGGCTGATACCTCTCCAAAACTAGGGTTACGTTTACTTAACACTCTCGCTGTCGGTACATCGCTGCTCTCTACTGGCTTATCCATAAATGTGCGGGGATCTCGGTTCTCGCCGGGAACCATTACCTTGCGGCTCTTAACGTCGCTGGGTGAATGGATTACTTGCAAAGTATAGTGCAAAACGATATTCTCTGTGTCCTCTTACTACAATAATAGCGGTTCGTTCACCCCAAAAACGTGGTTATTGCAAGGTAAAAGAAGAAGAGGTAAGGATGCACCCTTTGAATGTAGACAGTCCATACTTCACATATTTTCACCAGTTCTAACAACAGTTTAAAAATTATACAGAATACTTTTTCAGACAGTTATGAGGGCCACAAAGAGCTTTGCACTTTCTTTTACAATTTATTGAGCTATAAATAGGAAAACATATGAAGATTTGACATGGAACACTCTTGATGCAGTTTGTCTAGAAGAGCTATTGTTGGGGATTACTCGCTGTTGTTGTTGTTGTTGTTGTCTTCAGTCCTGAGACTGGTTTGATGCAGCTCTCCATGCTACTCTATCCTGTGCAAGCTGCTTCATCTCCCAGTACCTACTGCAACCTACATCCTTTTGAATCTGCTTAGTGTACTCATCTCTCGGTCTCCCTCTACGATTTTTACCCTACACGCTGCCCTCCAACGCTAAATTTGTGATCCGTTGAAGCCTCAAAACATGTCCTACCAACCGATCCCTTCTTCTAGTCAAGTTGTGCCACAAACTTCTCTTCTCCCCAATCCTATTCAGTACCTCCTCATTAGTTACGTGATCTATCCACCTTATCTTCAGTATTCTTCTGTAGCACCACATTTCGAAAGCTTCCATTCTCTTCTTGTCCAAACTAGTAATCGTCCATGTTTCACTTCCATACATGGCTACACTCCAAACAAAAACTTTCAGAAACGACTTCCTGATACATAAATCTATATTCGATGTTAACAAATTTCTCTTCTTCAGAAACGCTTTCCTTGCCATTGCCAGTCTACATTTTATATCCTCTCTACTTCGACCATCATCAGTTATTTTACTTCCTAAATAGCAAAACTCCTTTACTACTTGAAGTGTCTCATTTCCTAATCTAATTCCCTCAGCATCACCCGATTTAATTTGACTACATTCCATTATCCTCGTTTTGCTTTTATTGATGTTCATCTTATATCCTCCTTTCAAGACACTGTCCATTCCGTTCAACTGCTCTTCCAGGTCCTTTGCTGTCTCTGACAGAATTACAATGTCATCGGCGAACCTCAAAGTTTTTACTTCGTCTCCATGAATTTTAATACCTCCTCCAAATTTTTCTTTTGTTTCCTTTACTGCTTGCTCAATATACAGATTGAATAACATCGGGGAGAGGCTACAACCCTGTCTCACTCCTTTCCCAACCACTGCTTCCCTTTCATGCCCCTCGACTTTTATGACTGCCATCTGGATTACTCGCTATGAGATAAAATTTCGTCAGTTTTTATCTTTTTCTACATCATGTGCTTGGGACATCTACCACTTGTAGACTTTCCACTTGTAAATTTTCGTCCTGATATTTTACAAAATAATAGGAAACCATATATTAGGTGAAAAAAGAAAATAATTTCCAAAAATTATTACACCCGATATTATCCATCGTGAAGCTGCTGTAATAATCTCTAGGCCTCTGGTTCCAGATAGCTTTCAGTCCAGAAATGGCTGCAATAAGAGCCTGTTTAAAACCGTCACTTTTAGTTGTTACTCTCGACATTATCTCGTAATTGTTCATGTACGTGGGATGCATACCAATTAGAATTACCATCATGTATTGAATGTGTACAGAGAAGGTCTTCACCAGTGGTGACATGTTTGTTTAACTGGAGAGCGTCGCGGAAACGCACAGAAACCTGAGCTGGCAGATGCTGGAACACAGAAGCAAATTATGTCGCGTAAAACAAGTTATAAAGTTTCATGTACAATTAGTCTAAAATGAGAGTGACAGGAACAAGGACACACACTGACAAATCTTGTACAGACACATTAAAGGTACAAACCATTTACATCTATCCTACAACGAGAGATGAAACGAAAAATCTATTTCGAGACACATGCCGATCACTACCACATCAGTCGTACCCAGACTACACGAAAAGGGACCTGACTCAGCGTGGAAGGGAAGGAAAAGTATTTGGAACGCCCTGGACATCTTACACAGCCACACAAAGCCTCGTAATATCACATCCTTACTTGTGAGGACTAGAGATTCCGAGTGACAGAGCTATTTGGCGATCAGAACGTGCGGGTGCGGCGTGATGTGGAAACGCAGCGCGGTGCAGCAGTTAGCGTCGCCTCCTCCCCCAGGGAGGACACAGTCTTTTGTTTCGCGACCCGTCGCGGCCGCTGCGCTTCACTGGCGCCTGGCTGGCACTTGACAAACGACCGGACCGCCCGATCACGCCGCTCCCAATCACTATCGGCTCAATTACCGCGTGATTGATTCGACTGCGCCTTCCCCTAATTGGGAACACTTGTATCCGCTTTTCAATACCGCTACGTGACTTTCCATCCTGCAGGGGGATCATCCAGAGGAACAGATACACGAGCACGACCTAGTTCCCGTCTAGATTTAGGCGACGATGTTAGTTCTTTATTTGTAACTTACGGGATTTCGTAGATTACTCAGATTAGTGTATTTACACACCCCGTCCTAAATCCACCGTGATAATGATATTGATACACAGATGTTAAATACGTAACATTATTTGCACAGACTGCCGCCCTTGCATTGAAATGTTTATGCTTCCGGTAATAAATAAAATCCAACACAAGAACCCCGTTGCTAGGCGCAAGGTCGGGGGTCTCGGGCTCCGTTTCCAACGAGAATTCCAAGTTTACCTGGCGGACTGGAATCGCGTCCTCTCCATCTGAAGTCAAATGGAAGTGCTTGCATCAATAATCAACATTCCATATACATGAGCTACCGAAATGACATAAAATAAAGACTTGCATTCGCCTGCCAGTCTCAAGAGCCATTTTTTCATTATTTTTTATAACATTACTTCTTTTTTAAGGTTACAACTTACCGGACAAATATTTCCATACAAGACACCCCCAACAGAGAAAGATGGAGTAAGGAATGTACAAACTTACACTTTACTGGGCAAGGTATTATCTACTTTGATGTAGGGTCACTAAACTGGAACATAACGAACAAAGAACTGTGGTGATCAAGATTTTGCAAATTCTGCCAATTCATTACCATCGAGAAGGATCTACTATGAATCACTAATGATTTAGAGCAGTATACTGTAAGTTCGCAGTTTCGATGGAGAGATAAATTTGAAACGGGAACCAAAATAAAAGGCTGCGTTGTGTATTTGAATTAGTGGTAATGCATTAAATAATTTCTCAAACATAAATTGGCCAGTTAAGGTCAAATATTTGGTACTGCAATTACCAAAACTTACTGTGCGATCTCAAATCATCCAAACAGATTCTTGAAGAGATATGTTTTTGGAAAAAGTAATTATATAATAACTTTCCTCGAGGCAAAGGCCATCATTAAAGGACTAAGTCAGAGACAGCGGAAGAAAATGTAAACCTGAACCTGAATAGATTAAAACTCTACATCTACATCTACATCTACATCTACATCCGTACTCCGCAAGCCACCTGACGGTGTGTGGCGGAGGGTACCCTGAGTACCTCTATCGGTTCTCCCTTCTATTCCAGTCTCGTATTGTACGTGGAAAGAAGGATTGTCGGTATGCTTCTGTGTGGGCTCTAATCTCTCTGATTTTATCCTCATGGTCTGTTCGCGAGATATACGTAGGAGGGAGCAATATACTGCTTGACTCTTCGGTGAAGGTATGTTCTCGAAACTTCAACAAAAGCCCGTACCGAGCTACTGAGCGTCTCTCCTGCAGAGTCTTCCACTGGAGTTTATCTATCATCTCCGTAACGCTTTCGCAATTACTAAATGATCCTGTAACGAAGCGCGTTGCTCTCCGTTGGATCTTCTCTATCTCTTCTATCAACCCTACCTGGTGCGGATCCCACACTGCTGAGCAGTATTCAAGCATTGGGCGAACAAGCGTACTGTAACCTACTTCCTTTGTTGTCGGATTGCATTTCCTTAGGATTCTTCCAATGAATCTCAGTCTGGCATCTGCTTTACCGACGATCAACTTTATATGATCATTCCATTTTAAATCACTCCTAATGCGTACTCCCAGATAATTTATGGAATTAACTGCTTCCAGTTGCTGACCTGCTATTTTGTAGCTAAATGATAAGGGACCTATCTTTCTATGTATTCGCATCACATTACACTTCGCTACATTGAGATTCAATTGCCATTCCGTGCACCATGCGTCAATTCGCTGCAGATCCTCCTGCATTTCAGTACAATTTTCCATTGTTGCAACCTCTCGATACACCACAGCATCATCTGCAAAAAGCCTCAGTGAACTTCCGATGTCATCCACCAGGTCATTTATGTATATTGTGAATAGCAACGGTCCTATGACACTCCCCTGCGGCACACCTGAAATCACTTTTACTTCGGAAGACTTCTCTCCATTGAGAATGACGTGCTGCGTTCTGTTATCTAGGAACTCCTCAATCCAATCACACAATTGATCTGATAGTCCGTATGCTCTTACTTTGTTCATTAAACGACTATGGGGAACTGTGTCAAACGCCTTGCGGAAGTCAAGAAACACGGCATCTACCTGTGAACCCGTGTCTAAGGCCCTCTGAGTCTCGTGGACGAATAGCGCGAGCTGGGTTTCACACGATCGTCTTTTTCGAAACCCATGCTGATTCCTACAGAGTAGATTTCTAGTCTCCAGAAAAGACATTATACTCGAACATAATACGTGTTCCAAAATTCTACAACTGATCGACGTTAGAGATATAGGTCTATAGTTCTGCACATCTGTTCGACGTCCCTTCTTGAGAACGGGGATGACCTGTGCCCTTTTCCAATCCTTTGGAACGCTTCGCTCTTCTAGAGACCTACGGTACACCGCTGCAAGAAGGGGGGCAAGTTCCTTCGCGTACTCTGTGTAAAATCGAACTGGTATCCCATCAGGACCAGCGGCCTTTCCTCTTTTGAGCGATTTTAATTGTTTCTCTATCCCTCTGTCGTCTACTTCGATATCTACCATTTTGTCAACTGTGCGACAATCTAGAGAAGGAAGCACAGTGCAGTCTTCCTCTGTGAAACAGCTTTGGAAGAAGACATTTAGTAATTCGGCCTTTAGTCTGTCATCCTCTGTTTCAGTACCATTTTGGTCACAGAGTGTCTGGACATTTTGTTTTGATCCACCTACCGCTTTGACATAGGACCAAAATTTCTTAGGATTTTCTGCCAAGTCAGTACATAGAACGTTACTTTCGAATTCATTGAAAGCCTCTCGCATAGCCCTCCTCACACTACATTTCGCTTCGCGTAATTTTTGTTTGTCTGCAAGGCTTTGGCTATGTTTATGTTTGCTGTGAAATTCCCTTTGCTTCCGCAGCAGTTTTCTAACTCGGTTGTTGTACCACGGTGGCTCTTTTCCATCTCTTACGATCTTGCTTGGCACATACTCATCTAACGCATATTGTACCATGGTTTTGAACTTTGTCCACTGATCCTCAACACTATCTGCACTTGAGACAAAACTTTTGTGTTGAGCCGTCAGGTACTCTGTAATCTGCTTTTTGTCACTTTTGCTAAACAGAAAAATCTTCCTACCTTTTTTAATATTTCTATTTACGGCTGAAATCATCGACGCAGTAACCGCTTTATGATCGCTGATTCCCTGTTCTGCATTAACTGATTCAAATAGTTCGGGTCTGTTTGTCACCAGAAGGTCTAATATATTATCGCCACGAGTCGGTTTTCTACTGGCACATACAAGCTTTAACGCGCTAATTGGTCAAGGACGTCCCTAGCCATCTCCGTCTGATCTCCCAAAACTTGTGATTCCTTCTACATAGAATAAAGTGTAACTATTATAGATGCATACGGTCAGAATCTGAAGTCGAACTGCCCATTGAAGACGATAAAGTTGATTGTGTAAGTGATTGCTTCTGGTGCGCACCTAAACCATAACTGACAGAAAAATCTTATTTTAACAAACTTATGTGCAGTATTTAGTTGGTATAAAACAAAAAGGTAATTTTACAGTAGCATGTTCTAAAGATAAAATTGACTGAATGAGGTCTGAATCAAACGGAAGTGCCTGTCAACGGGAGGTAGTGCTACAAGGATCAAACCGTAGCTTTTAGGACTGAGCTTCTTCGTGAACGATACTGAAAATGAGAGGAATATCTCAAATTAGTCAGGGTTTCTGGGATAGATGTCACAATCTCTTGTCGGAGTAAATTAACGCTGAAAGATAAGCTAAACGGACAAAATATCGCTCACCAACTAAAATAACATATTGGTCACTTGGGGAGCTGTATATGGTGAAGATCTGGTGCCAAACGTGTGACGTTTCACGACTGAATAAGTCATGGCAGTGAAGTGGTGTGTACGTGCCAGTCGGAAGTTGGGATCAGTATAGCAAGATGACTCGACGTGGAACGAGACCGACAGATCGTGTCTCGACGAGCCAATGACCACACCGTGGATAAAGTTGCCCGATTTGTTAGTGTTTCAATGCGGATTATCCAAGTACCTATAAGAAAATGTCTATCACTCGCAGCCATTTAACACCACATAAGAACAATGATCGTAAAAAAAAAACATCCTATCCAGCACCTTCCAGACACGAGTATCACGCCTTATCAATGACAGTCGGTTTCAAACACAACAGGGATTGTTGGTGCCAGGGTACGCAAATACAGTTCAGCCATTTTCAACATTGCGAAGGGAACTGCATCCAATGGACGTTTGGAGTCGGGTACCTCGCAAAAGGCCATTGTCGGCACGTCTTCAGTGGGTCCAACAACCCAGGAAGTGGACAGTAGCTGACTGGAATGATTTGGTGCGCAGGGATGAAGCCAAACGGCGTTGTGTAGATTCTTCCCTGATGACACAACGCTACCTATCAACTACTTCGCCATAGCATGAGGTACTCTCAGAGGTACTGCATTACATAATGCCGTATATTTGCACTTTCTGTTAAAGACTTATACAGGATTATCTTATTGTTGGACACGAAAGGATCCAAAAAACCTGAAAATTTTCTAAATTGTTGATGAGTAAAAAAACCATGGATAGAGACTCAGCGGATTGTTAGTCACAAAGGTAAGTTTGTCTGATCGGTGTGCTGGTATCGTGTGGCTCAATTGTAGCGGATTCCAGATATGCAGGGAGAGCTACGAGGGCTATCCAGAAAGTAGGGAACCTTTTGGCATTAAAAAAAAACTAAGTGCAAGAAATACATTTTATTACATACATCTGAAAGAGCGACTGACATACTACTTTTCCACATAGTCACCAAACACATTGAGGCATTTATAACAGCGGTGGACAAGGTTTTAAATACCTCCGTCGCAAAATTCTGCCGCCTGAGACTTCAGCCAGTGCGTCACGCCCGCCTGGAGTTCCGCGTAGCCTTCAAAACGCTGCGTTGCAAGCCATTTGCCGCGTGCGATTCGCCGAGGGGTTTAAGGCGCTGCAGTCATGGACTGTGCGGCTGGTCCCGGCGGAGGTTCGACTCCTCTCTCGGGCATGGGTGTGTGTATGTTTTTCCTTAGGATAATTTAGGTTAAGTAGCGTGTAAAGCTTAGGGACTGATGACCTTAGCAGTTAAGATTTTACACACATTTGAACATTTTTTTCCAAGCCAGTTCTTCATCTTGGGAAACAAGAAGAAGACGCTTGGTGCAAGATTGGGGATGTAAGGTGGATGAGGGAAAATTTCCCATTTGAATAAATTAAGGGTTTGCTTAGTGCGGTTTGCCGTGTGAGGTCGTGCACTGTCGTGCAATAACAAAATTTTGCGCGTCAACTTTCCTCGGTGTTTGTTTTGAATTGCTCTTCTAAAGCTGTGCAAAGTTTGACAGTGTCGGGCAGAATTTATTGTTGCTCCACGTTCGAGAAAATCAATAAGAAGCACACCTTGCCTTTACCAAAACTTCCTTGCTGACAAGGTTTGCAAACATTTTCTTGGTTTTTGGGGGGACCTTGTGAGCCCCTGCTCCATGGACTGTAATTTTGTCTCGCAATTGACGTGTTTCACTCAAGTCTCGTCACCGGTTACGATTCGATCCAGTAATGAATCATCATGTTTGTGGTAGGCCTCAAGAAATGTCAACGTTGCCCCCATTCGCTGTTCTTTATGGTGCTCTGTAAGCATTTTCGGTACCAATGGTGCACAAAATTTGTGGTAGCCTAGCTTTTGAGTGACAGTTTCAAACAACAATGTCCGTGAAAGTTGTGGAAAAGAAAGCGAAAGATCCGTTATTGTGAAGCGACGGTTTTCACGAATCGTTTCATCGACTTTAGCGACGCGATCGTCAGTCACAAAGCTTCAGCGTCCCCTCTTTCTTCATCATGAACGTTGGTTCGGCCATTTTTAAACAGAATGCACCATTTACGAACGGAACATTCACTCATTACGTTGTTTCCGTACACTTCGCACAGTTCACGATAAATTTCTATAGGTTTTAAGTTTTTTTGCCAACAGAAACCGTATCACAGACCGCACCTCACGACTGGCGGGATTTTCGATAGCAGCGCTCATTTCAAGTTCTAATGTCACAAAAAATCAGACGCGTAGAGACGTTCCCGCTGTCACGAATGGATGCCGACTGAGCTGACGAGCAGACACATACCAAAATGTACGCGATCGGCGCGCGCCTAGCGGCGTCAGACGGAAGCGTTCCCTATTTTCTGAATAGCCCTCGTATTTTAGACATTGAGGTCGCAGTTAATCTCATTCCACGCTGTTAAGAACTTTGTACGTGTCTAAACCAATATACTGCGGCTGACATTTCAAGTTCCTTCAACAGCCATTGCTGGCCTGAAACGTTAGCGCGACGAGGATAGGATTTGAACCGTCACCCTCCCGACTGCGCGTTCAGCGTGCTAACTAATGTGCCGCATCGCTCGTTGCTTACTGACACGTAACCATTAAGCTTCGCAGTGACCAGGCTCCGTGGCCGATGTGCTTGTCGTGGAGGCACCTGATGGTCGAGAGGTCGGCAGCGCTCATCAGCGGTTCTAATCTCGGGTTAGTGACACGCGCGTGGCTCTCAATTGCTCGCGGAGCGACTTTAAACTCTGGCGGGTCCTCGAGCTGTGGCTGCGCTCCGCGGGACGTCTTTGTGGACTGCAGCAGCCCTCCAGTTGGACGGAGACACACATGGCGTCCCGGCGGCACGGCCGCAGCTGACGGCCGCTCCCGGTGACTCGGTGTGCGAACCCATCCAGCAGCTACCGAGTGGGCAGAACGCGGGCAGCACAGTGGTTGGTACCGATAATCTTACATCTGTCCTCTGCAAACACTATCTTCCCGAGCTATCGGAGGCTCTCGGTATTTCAGTCCTCCTCAAAGAGTAATTACAACGAACTCGTACTCTTAGTTCATTCAGAAGGCTTTAGCCACGTACTGCTAAAATCAGAGGCGTCATTCACATCATATTTCTTCTGTATGATTATTTTTGTTGTTTTATACTCTGTAGAATTGTTAACTCTGTTCCGATACAATGTATGTATTTATAGCCAAAGTGAAAGTTACTTAATTCTAATTTTCTAAGAACTCACTTCCGTTGTGCTATCTTTGTTACTGGCGCTGAAATCAGAGTTCTCGCCTCATCATAAATTTAATTTTTTTCCATCGCTCTGGCAAAAGATTAATTATTATTACCAAAAGAATATGTCAGAAGACTTACATCTCTTCTGAGAGTCAATAAATATAGAGGAATTTATGTCCGACAGAGACCACGAGTGATGCGCCTGGCTGTATGCATACCGGCCTAGACTGTCGGAAACTGCAACGATATTCATAGACAGATTTGGGGTACTGTCAGTCAAGTGTGGACACTATCGTCCTCTTTGCTCATTCAGTATGTTCAGAACCTACAACGGCGTGCTGAAAAGTAATGCCTCCGAATTTTTAAAGTGAAAACTCTGAAAGTTTTTTAAATTAAAAAAACGTTATTAATATTCCACATCTCTATTCGCCTCATGTCTCTGTCGCTAGAGGGCTCTGAATAGTAGCGTGTAACATGACGGTGTGTGACGGAACTGTCTTTGCTTGAGAAACGGCGAATTCGACGAGTTCGTCCACATATGGAGCACTCTCTCGTTCAGCATGATAATGGCAGACCACACACGAGCACTGTGACTTCTTCTTCTTCTTCTTCTTCTTCTGTAGCGGTCAATCCAAGGATTGGTTTGCAACAACTACAATGGCAGCTTGTCTCCATTCTGTGCGTCTTTCAGCTTTTCTCTTCATTTCTTTATAGCTGTTACATCCCACATCTTTCACGATCTGATCCATGTACCTCAGCCGTGGTCTTCCTCTTGGTCTTTTTCCCTCGACATATCCCTCTATGATTGTGTTCAGGAGTCCTTTATGTCTTAATAGATGGCCTGTAAATTGCACTCTTCTTTTAACAACGAAACTCCAGAAGCTTCTCTTCTCACCTGCTCTGTCCAGAACCACTTCGTTTGTGACCTTGTCGATACATTTTATTTTGAGCGTGTGTCTATAGCACCACATTTCAAAAGAATTTAGCTTCTGGTCTTCCTCTGTTCCGAGAGTCCATGTTTCACACCCATAGCATGCCACACTCCACACATATGATTTAAAAAATCTTTTTCCTGATTTCAAGACTGATGCTCTTAGATGTTAAGATATTTTTCTTCTTGTTAAAAGCAGCCTTTGCTTGAGCAATTCTACTTCTCACTTTTGCCTTGCTCCTTCCATCCCTGGTGTGAAATCTGCAAACAATCCGACGCCTTGGGTTCGCTGTCCTCCGTATAGACCCGACTTGACTCCATCCGTCTTTCATCTGTTTCCAAAACTTGAAAAACACCTTCGAGGACTTCACTTTAATGGCAATGAAGCGGAGGGAGTAGACGTGAGGTTGTGACGCTGTCAACAAAGTCAAACTTACTACGGTGACGTTATCAACAAACTGGTCTCTCGTTGGGAGAAATGTGTTCGTCGCCAACGTGATAATTTTGAGAAATAAATATGTAGATATGAAGAATGAAGATGTAGGAAAGCTTTCACGTAAAAAATTCGGAGGCATTACTTTTCAGGACGCCCTCGTATTTCTAGAAAACTTTGATTTCTTTCTACAGTTGTCTCTATGTCAGTCAAGCTCACAAATTCACTCACTAGTACCAGTGGAAAAAAAATCATAGAACCTTTGTAATGCGTCAGTCGATCAAAAGGTTTGAGACTGTTCTCCCTCTTTTCCCATCTCGTGCTCATCCTTTATTTGCTTGGATGTACATACTTACAACGAACAATATTTTAGATACTCTACTTTTCAGTTTATAGTTTTTGTGTACACTAAAATCTTAAGATTGTGTTCACTTCTAAGTTAACAATTTCCAGATGTCTTAGCAAACCCCCTTCTACTCTATCCCTTCTTCTGATAACGATTTCCTACAGACCATAATGAAATCCTCAGTTTTTAAGCTGCGGCAGTTCGTCACAAGTCACTGTTGTACTTTCCAACATTTCTTATTAGTTTCATCTTTGCTTAGCCTATATAACAAAAATTCTGTGGTAAGTAGTCTGTCCATTTCACTCATCGTTCTTCGGAGTCTTTTTTACTTTCCACCGGAATGACTAGTCGCCTGTGGACCTTTCCTAAACATTCATTCCTGCTCAAAATATTTTACACTTCCTACATTACTTTGACTGGGAAATTAATCAGCAGCGGTAATACATTGCAATCCTGTATTATACCTTCTTGACACGAACTTGTCTTTAGATTTTCTGTATCTTTTCAGGGTCCCGAACATCTTATTCCATCATAAATTATTGAAGGCTTGCTCTGCATCTATAAGCACCAGGAAGGTTTCCTGATATTTCTTTTCTCTGTTCTCCGTTAAGAAGATTCACACTAAGTACCTAGGCGTACGACTTGACAACGGAGTTATCTCCAAAACAAATGTTAAGGAGAAGAAAAATACCACTAAAGATGCAGCTCTTTCTCAGCAAAGATCTCAACATAGCAATGAAGCTGAAATTCTTCAAGGCGCGAACCATGTCCGTGGCGTATATACAATGTTCCCCGACAACTGATGTGCCGTTAACACAAGAATCTGACCTAAGTTCGCCTAGATGTTCAGTTACTTTTCAGCCTTAGTACACACAGTTCAGAGCTGAGCCCTTCCACATTTACGACCCCAGAGGTGGAAAGGACACCGTTGTGTGCCCACCCCCTTTGAAACCCTCCGTGCGCGCTCGAATCTCTCTAATTTTACATTCGTGATCTCCTCGGGGGTATAAGGAGGGGGAAGCAATATATTCAATACATCATCCAGAAACGTACCCTCCCGAAACCTGGACAGCAAGCTACACCGCGACGCAGAGCGCCTCTCTTGCAGAGTTTGCCACTTGAGTTTGCTAAACACCTCCGTAACGCTATCACGCTTACCAAATAACCCTGTGACGAAACGCGCCGCTTTTCTTTGGATCTTCTCTATCTCCTCCGTCAACCCGATCTGGTACGGATCCCACACTGATGAGCAATACTCAAGTATAGGTCGAACGAGTGTTTTGTAAGCCACCTCCTTTGTTAATGCACTACATTTTCTAAGGAATCTCCCAATGAATCTCAACCTGGTACCGGCCTTACCAACAATTAATTTTATACGAGTATGATCATTCCACTTCAAATCGTTTTGAACGCATACTCCCAGATATTTTACAGAAGTAACTGCTACCAGTGTTTGTTCCGCTATCATATGATCATACCATAAAGGACCCTTCTTTCTGTGTATTCGCAGTACATTTGTCTATGTTAAGGGTCAGCTGCCACTCCCTTCACCAAGTGCCTCTCCGCTGCAGATCTTCCTGCATTTCGTTGCAACTTTCTAATGCTGCAACTTCTCTGTATCCTACAGCATCATCCGCGAAAAGCCGCATGAAACTTCCTACACTATCTACTAAGTCATTTATATATATTGTGAAAAGCAATGGTCCCATAACAGTCCCCTGTGGCACGCCAGAGGTTACTTAAACATCTCTAGAGGTCTCTCCATTGAGAACAACATGCTGTGTTCTGTTTGCTAAAAACTCTTCAATCCAGCCACACAGCTGGTCTGATTTTCCGTAGACGCTTACTTTGTTTGGTTCAAATGGATCTGAGCACTATGGGACTTAACTTCTGATGTCATCAGTCCCCTAGAACTTAGAACTACTTAAACCTAACTTACCTAAGGACATCACACACATCCATGCCCGAGGCAGGATTCGAACCTGCGACGGTAGCGGGCGCGCGGTTCCTTCTCTAAATCCTCGCACGAGCGAAAAAATGGCTGACATCGAAATAAGTGTTCAAGGAATAGAAAAGCAACTAAAATCACTCAACAGAGGAAAGTCCACCGGATGTGACGGGATACCAATTCGATTCTACACAGAGTACACGGAAGAACTTGACCCCCTTCTAACAGACGTGTACCGCAAATCTCTAGAGGAACGGCATTGAAACAGAGGGTGACACGCTTAAAGCTGAAATTCTAAACACCTTTTTCCAAAGCTGTTTCACAGAGGAAGACCGCACTGCGGTTCCGGAGTGTAGCGCCTAGAACCCCTCGGTCACTATGGCCGGCTTACTTTGTTTATCAGGCGACAGTGCGGCTGTATCGAACGTCTTCCCGAAGTCAAGGAAAATGGCATCTACCTGGGAACCTGTATCTAATATTTTCTGGGTGTCATGAGCAAATAAAGCGAGTTGGGTCTCACACGATCGCTCCTTTCGGAATCCATGTTGATTCCTCTTTTCCAATCATCTGGAACCTTCCGTTCCTCTAGAGACTTGCGGTACACGTCTGTTAGGAGGGGGTCAAATTCTTTCGTGTACTCTGTGTAGAATCGAATTGGTATCCCGTCAGATCCAGTGGACTTTCCTCTGTTGAGTGATTTCAGTTGCTTCTCTATTTCTTGGACACTTATTTCGATGTGAACCATTTTTTCGTTCGTGCGAGGATTTAGAGAAGGAACTGCATTGCGTTCTTCCTCTGTGAAACAGCTTTGGAAAAAAGTGTTTAGAATTTCAGCTTTAAGCGTGTCACCCTCCGTTCCAATGCCATTATCATCCCAGAGTTTTGGATATGCTGATCCGATCCACTTACTGATTTAACGTAAGACCAGAACTTCCTAAGATTTTCTGTCAAGTCGGTACGTAGAATTTTACTTTCGAATTCAATGAACGCTTCACGCATAGCCCTCCTTACGCTAGCGGACTGTACTATAGAGGATAACAAAGAGAATCGACAAGGAAGCTAGGAAGCCTTTTGTGAAGAAGTGTTCAGAAGACTGTGGAGTGCGTGGCGTGTTCGTCCGGTTAGGTGCCGCACTTGTGGACTGCTGCGCGCTGCGTTGACCGAGGCCCAAGAGAAAGACAAGCCGAGACGCGTGCGTCACGAAGGTAAGCCTAAACTCGCTCGCATGCTCAACTCAGCAGACAAAATGCGTGTCAAAAGCTGTTAAATCGCAGCTGGGAGTGTGCATACTAACGACAATACGTTCTATTGGAATCTGCTATTATGACGTCTTACTGATTAACAGTTGTTGTTGTTGTGGTCTTCAGTCCTGAGACTGGTTTGATGCAGCTCTCCATGCTACTCTATCCTGTGCAAGCTTCTTCATCTCCCAGTACCTATTGCAGCCTATATCCTTCTGAATCTGCTTAGTGTATTCATCTCTTGGTCTCCCTCTACGATTTTTACCCTCCACGCTGCCCTCCAATACTAAATTGGCGATCCCTTGATGCCTTAGAACATGTCCTACCAACCGATCCCTTCTTCTAGTCAAGTTGTGCCACAAGCTCCTCTTCTCCCCAATTCTATTCAATACCTCCTCATTAGGTATGTGGTCTACCCACCTAATCTTCAGCATTTTTCTGTAGCACCACATTTCGAAAGCTTCTCTTCTTGTCCAAACTATTTATGGTCCATGTTTCACTTCCATACAAATTTCTCTTCATCAGAAACGCTTTCCTTGCCATTGCCAGTCTACATTTTACATCCTCTCTACTTCGACCATCATCAGTTATTTTGCTCCCCAAATAGCATATCTCCTTTACTACTTTAAGTCTCTCATTTCCTAATCTAATTCCCTCAGCATCATCCGACTTAATTCGACTACATTCCTTTATCCTCGTTTTGCTTTTCTAAACATTCATGGTGGTGTCTGTTTGTACTATATCGTGTCTCCCTACCACTTTCGCGCACCGACGCTCTGAGCGTGTTTTTTAGGGAATTAACTAGTTTGAACCTGGGACCTGTTGCTGGTAAGGAGACGCCAGACCACACATGACATGTAGAATTCAGAAGAGTTCAGTGAGACTAGCGATGATATAACCAAATACTAAATGATCTCAGCGCCAGCTCCACTGCACTCCCTGTAAAAGAATCTTAATACTAACTAAATTTAGTGGAAAGGGTTCAAGGCTTTCCTATTTTTAATTAGCTGGTAAAATAACGTCGAAAAAGCAGTTAAGTTTACCACTGGAAATTTTATTCTACTCACAAAACATCGTTTATAAATTGCACTATTGATAAAAGGAAATGTTTTAATACAGGATGGTAAAAACCAACTGCGTTCAACAAAAATGTGAACGAATATTCCCTAAATGGGTTTCCAAGTTCTACAGTCGATCGAAGGATGACCTATGGCATATCACATCTATAATCCAGGTTTAAATTAAGTTTCACAAAAGAGAAAACTATCAAAATGGTCTACAGTGACCCTCAATTATCTTTAATTACTTATCTAACCTGTCATAAATTACAGTGGCTGATGTGGCTTTTCAATAACTATAAAATAGAAAAAACATCGCGTTTCAGATCTTTACTTCAAGTGGCAAATGTGAACACCATGAGTTTTAATTAACGATCGACACTAGTATTACGCAAAAAGGGGGTGTAACAGATGAGTCTTCTGCAGTTCTGAGTGAAGCCTTATGCGCTCAAAAATGCGGCATCGCGTGCGTTCATTACCTTGTCGGTGTTTAAGCAGCGTCAGGGCGGCAGCGGCCGGCGAAGCAGCCATCCAGTTCGCCGTCTCGGAACCAACTCTCCTAACTTCTCCTTACTACAATTTACCGAAGTTAGTTTAAAAAACTATCTGGCTATGTTTTCATCTGACCAATCAGGGTCTCAATGTTAACCTAAAGCTCCGCCTACAAAAATTCTGTCTATCCAATGAGAAACGTTATACTTTTCGTGGTGGGGCAATGTTTTTAAAGTTTGCAACGTAACAGAGACGCTAAAAAGTCTCACGCTAAAACCTGCAGCTGGTGTAGTCCTTTTAGCGTTATCGTAAGATCTATACTGTTCTTCTGGAGGGCTCTATCTTTTAACATGGGCTGGAGGATTGTCCTAATGTATCAGACACGCGAAAAAGTCTCACGCTAAAACTTGCGGGTGATAGTGGCCCTTTTTGTGTTATCGTAAGATCTATACTGCTTTTCTGGAGGGCTCTAGCTTTTAACATGAGCTGGGGGGTGGTCCTTGACGTACCTGAGACGCGAAAAAGTCTCACGCCAAAACGTGCGGGTGGTAGTGGCCCTTTTTGTGTTATCGTAAGATCTATACTGTTTTTCTGGAGGGCTCTAGCTTTTAGGCTTTTAACATGGGCCGGGGGTGGTCCTTTACGTAACAGAGATGCGAAAAAGCCTCACGCTAAAACGTGCGAGTGGTGAGCCCTAGTGGTTAGCTGGACACGTGGGTGTCCGTCCCATATCGTAGGGCCTTCTAGCTTAACACGGTTCTGCTCTCGGCTTCTGTCCTCGTTTCTCCCCTCGGAACTGCGTCTGCCTCACGGTGGGAAGGTGCGACATGCATTTAGGCATTCTTGTGTTAGTCTGTGGTATTCCATTTGCTCACTCGTTACTCGTATTACTTTGGTTAATTTAATGTCACGATTTATTCGGAGCTATGTGACAACTAGTAGATTTGCTTATTATGTCAGGGTTTTCATAGAAGGTGTTGGATTTGCCTGACACCTTACACTTTTGTTAATGTTCATCTTATACCCTCCTTTCAAGACACTTTCCATTCCGTTCAACTGCTCTTCCAATTCCTTTGCTGTCTCTGACAGAATTACAATGTCATCGGCGAACCTCAAAGCGTTTATTTCTTCTCCATGGATTTTAATTCCTACTCTGAACTTTTCTTTTGTTTCCTTTATTGCTTGCTGAATATACAGATTCAACAACATCGGCGATAGTCTACAACCCTGTTTCATACCCTTCCCAATCACTGCTTCCCTTTCATACCCCTCGAATCTTATCACTGCCATCTGGTTTCTGTACAAATTGTAAATAGCCTTTCTCTCCCTGTATTTTACCCCTGCCACCTTCAGAATTTGAAAAAGAGGATTCCAATCAACATTGTCAAAAGCTTTCTCTAAGTCTACAAATGCGAGAAACGTAGGTTAGCCTTTCCTTAATCTTTCTTTTAAGGTAAGTCGTAGTGTCAATATTGCCTCACGTGTTCCAACATTTCTACGGAATCCAAACAAAATTTAATGTAAGATCGATACTCGATATGAATGGTATAACGGCGTGTTTATAGCATTTAGTATCTTCTGCCTGTTGTTGTGGTCTTCAGTCCTGAGACTGGTTTGATGCAGCTCTCCATGCTACTCTATCTTGTGCAAGCTTCTTCATCTCCCAGTACCTACTACTACCTGCATCCTTCTGAAGCTGTTTAGTGTAGTCATCTCTTGGTCTCCCTCTACGATTTTTACCCTCCACGCTGCCCTCCAATACTAAATTGGTGATCCCTTGATGCCTCAGATGTCCGCAGCTCGTGGTCGTGCGGTAGCGTTCACGCTTCCAGCACCCGGGTTCGATTCCTGGCGGGGTCAGGGATTTTCTCTACCTCGTGATGACTGGGTGTTGTGTTCTTCCTTGGGTTAGTTAGGTTTAAGTATTTCTAAGTTCTAGGGGACTGATGACCATAGATGTTAAGTCCCATAGTGCTCAGAGCCGTTTAAACCTTTTTTTTATGCCTCAGAACATGTCCTACCAACCGATCCCTTCCTCTGGTCAAGTTGTGCCACAAACTTCTCTTCTCCACAATCCTATTCAATACCTCCTCATTAGTTATGTGATCTACCCATCAAATCTTCGGCGTTCTTCTGTAGCACCACATTTCGAAAGCTTCTATTTTCTTCTTGTCCAAACTAGTTATCGTCCATATTTCACTTCCATACAAGGCTACACTCCATACAAATACTTTCAGAAACGACTTCCTGACACTTAAATCTATAATCGAGCTTAACAAATTTCTCTTCTTCAGAGACGCTTTCCTTGCCATTGCCAGTCTACATTTTATATCCTCTCTACTTCCACCATCATCAGTTATTTTGCTCCCCAAATAGCAAAACTCCTTTACTACTTTAAGTGTCTCATTTTCTAATCTAATTCCCTCAGCATCTCCCGACTTAATTCGACTACATTCCATTATCCTCGTTTTGCTTTTGTTGAAGTTCATCTTGTATCCTCCTTTCAAGACGCTATCCATTCCGTTCAATTGCTCTTCCAAGTCCTTTGCTGTCTCTGACAGAATTACAATGTCATCGGCGAACCTTAATGTTTTTATTTCTTCTCCATGGATTTTAATACCTACTCCGAATTTTTCATTTGTTTCCTTTACTGCTTGCTCAATATACAGATTGAATAACATCGGGGAGAGGCTACAGCCCTGTCTCACTCCCTTCCCAATCACTGCTTCCCTTTCATGTCCCACAACTCTTATAATTGCCATCTGGTTTCTGTACAAATTGTTAATAGCCTTTCGCTCCCTGTATTTTACCCCTGCTACCTTCAGAATTTGAAAGAGAGTATTCCAATCAACATTATCAAAAGCTTTCTCTAAGACTACAAATTCTAGAAACATAGGTTTGCCCTTCCTTAATCTAGCTTCTGAGGTAAGTCGTAGGGACAGTTTGCCCCAAGTGTTCCACCATTTTACGGAATCCAAACTGATCTTCCCCGAGGTCGGCTTCTACTAGTTTTTCCATTCGTCTGTAAAGAATTCTCGTTAGTATTTTGCAGTTGTGACTTATTAAACTGATAGTTCGGTAATTTTCACATCTATCAACACCTGCTTTCTTTGGGATTGGAATTATTATATTCTTCTTGAAGTCTGAAGATATTTCGCCTGTCTCATACATCGTGCTCACCAGATGATAGAGTTCTGTCGTGACGTGCTCTCCCTAGGCCGTCAGTAGTTGTAATGGAATGTTGTCTACTCCGGGGGCCTTGTTTCGACTCAGGTCTTTCAGTGCTCTGTCAAACTCTTCACGCAGTATCGTATCTCCCATTTCATCTTCATCTACATCCTCTTCCATTTCCATAATATTGTCCTCAAGTACATCGCCCTTTTATAGACCCTCTATAAACTCCTTCCACCTTTCTGCTTTCCCTTCTTTGCTTAGAACTGGGTTTCCATCTGAGCTCTTGATGTTCAAACAAGTGGTTCTCTTATCTCCAAAGGTCTCTTTAATTTTCCTGTAGGCAGTATCTACCTTATCCCTAGTGAGATAAGCCTCTACATCCTTACATTTGTCCTCTAGCCATCCCTGCTTAGCCATTTTGCACTTCCTGTCGATCTCACTTTTGACACGTTTGTATTCCTTTTTGCCTGCTTCATTTACTGCATTTTTATATTTTCTCCTTTCATCAATTAAATTCAATATTTCGTCTGTTAACCAAGGATTTCTACTAGCCCTCGTCTTTTTACGTACTTGATCCTCTGCTGCCTTCACTACTTCATCCCTGAAAGCTACCCATTGTTCTTCTACTGTATTTCTTTCCCCCATTGCTGTCAATTGCTTCCTTATGCTCTCCCTGAAACTCCTTACAACCTCTGGTTCTTTTAGTTTATCCAGGTCCTATCTCCTTAAATTCCCACCTTTTTGCAGTTTCTTTAGTTTTAATCTACCAATAGATTGCGGTCAGAGTCCACATCTGCCCCTGGAAATGTCTTACAATTTAAAACCTGGTTCCTAAATCTTTGTCTTACCATTATATAATCTATCTGAAACCTGTCAGTATCTCCAAGCTTCTTCCATGTATACAGCCTTCTTTTTATGATTCTTGAACCAAGTATTACCTATGATTAAGTTGTGCTCTGTGCAAAATTCTACCAGACCGCTTCCTCTTTCATTTCTTTGCCCCAGCCCATATTCACCTACTACGTTTCCTTCTCTCCCTTTTCCTACTACCGAATTCCAGTCATCCATGACTATTAAATTTTCATCACCCTTCACTATCTTAATAACTTATTTTATTTGATCATACATTTCTTCAATTTCTTCGTCATCTGCAGAGCTAGTAAAACTTGTACTACTGTAGTAGTTGTGGGCTTCGTATCTATCTTGGCCACAATAATGCGTTCACTATGCTATTTGTAGTAGCTTACCCGCATTCCTACTTTCCTATTCATTATTAAACCTACTCCTGCATTACTCCAATTTGATTTTGTGTTTATAACTCTGTAGTCACCTGACCAAAAGTCTTGTTCCTCCTGCTACCGAACTTAATTGATTCCCACAATATATAACTTTAACCTATCCATTTCCCTTTTTAAGTTTTCTAACCTACCTGCCCGATTAAGGGATCTGACATTCCACGCTCCGATCCGTAGAACGCCAGTTTTCTTTCTCGTGATAACGACATCCTCTTGAGTAGTCCCCACCCGGAGATCCGAATGGATGACTATTTTACCTCCGGAATATTTTACCCAAGACGACGCCATCATCATTTAATCATACAGTAAAGCTGCATGCCCTCGAGAAAAATTACGGCCGTAGTTTCCCATTGCTTTCAGCCGTTCGCAGTACCAGCACAGCAAGGCCGTTTTGGCTATTGTTACAAGGCCAGATCAGTCAATCATGCAGACTGTTGCCCCTGCAACTACTGAAAAGGATGCTGCCCCTCTTCAGGAACCACCCGTTTGTCTGGCCTCTCAACAGATGCCCCTCCGTTGTGGTTGCACCTACGGTACGGCTATCTGTATCTCTGAGGCACGCAAGCCTCCCCACCAACGGCAAGGTCCATGGTTCATGGGGGGAGGCTCTTCTGCTTAACAGTCCTCATTTCATACAAGAAGTGGTGTCTTCTGCAACTGATCACCATTTTGGTATGATTTCAATTTAATTTTACCCCAGTGCAGCCGTAATAAATTATAAGTAGTCCTATGGACTTCCGATCACTTTAAAACTATTACTAGTAAGACTCCGTAATACCGGATTCCAGCAGAAGAGGCAATTCTCGTTTGTACGTAGACCCCTCGTTACGAGTTACCAGGTGTAGAAGCGAAGTTTCTCTGCTGAGATAAGCGGACGAACGAGCGAGCTCAGGCCTACCTTGGTGACGCACGCTCCGCGGCCTGTCTTTTTCTCGTGCGGTGACGGACAGCGCCCGGTGACTCAGAAGCATCGGAGCGCGTGGCGTGTCGCGCCGGGCTGCGACTCCGCTTTAAATCGCGCCCTCTGCGCCGCCATTGAATGCCCCCCGTCCACGCTCGTGACACTCCTCACAACGCGCCGACGTCAATTAAAAAACCTTTTCTGCAGCTGCCTTCTCCCCGTTCCGCTGAGCGAGCAGCTTTCTTCCGCGGTCTCGCGCTAATGGCGGCGCCCCCAGACGTCTGCAGTCGGACAAACCATTCTCTCTGTTCCTATTAATCACCCTCGCTTCAGATCGCTTCACCTCAACCGAGTAACATTCGAGCCAAGTGTGAAACACTCGTTCACTCACAGATCTATCCTAGGATTGAGACATGACATGCTGTAAATAATCTCCGTTTCACTGCAAATACAAAGGCTATAGAAACGAATACTTAGTTGCGAACATGAGCCAAGGACGAATGAATAATAAATGAAAATCGTGAAGAACGACAGAAACGACATCTAATATGTTTTATTACTATTTTATTTATTTAGTCATCATTCTTCTGACTGGTTTGGTGCGACCCGCCACGAATTGCTGTCCTGTATCAATCTTCTCATCTCAGAGTAGCACTTGTAACCTGCGTCCTCAATTATCTCTGTCTTCCTCTACAGTTTTTGCCCTCTACAGCTCCTTCTAGTACCATGGAAGTCACTCCCTGATGCCTTAACAGATGTCCTATCATCCTGCCCCTTCCTCTTGTCAGTGTATTCCACATATTCCTTTCCTCTCCGATTCCGCGCAGAACCTCCTCTTTCCTTACCTCATCAGTGTTGTGTTGGCAGAAGAGCCAACACCGTGTCACTAGTGGAGGCCGAAATGCACTCGTTTTAGCTCACGCAGGCTGGCGTGAGGAGCGAAGAACTATACTGACGTCAGGTCTGGAACATGACAAAGAATGAAACTACAGAAAGCGGACGTAATTAGTTTGATAGTTAACTTTAATCAATTAAAGATGAACGTCGCTCTTGACGGTACATGATTCACAATATTATCTGTTCAGATTATACTAACTGAATATGGCGCCTTGCTTGGTGGTAGCAAATGACTTAGCTGAAGGTTATGCTAAACCATCGCTAGCAAAGTCGGCTGTACAACTGGGGCGAGTGCTAGGGAGGCTCTCTAGACTAGACCTGCCGTGTGGCGGCGCTCGGTCTGCAATCACTGATCGTGGCGACACGCGGGTCTGACGTATACAAACGGACCGCTGCCGATTTAAAGGCTACCACCCAGCAAGTATGGTGTCTGGCGGTGACACCACAATCAGTCCATTTAATTTTCTACATTCGTCTGTAGCACCACATCTCAAATGCACCGATTCTCTTCTTTTCTGGTTTTCTCACAGACCATGTTTCATTACCATATTGTGCTCCAAATGTACGCTCTGCGAAATTTCTTCCTCAAGTTAAGGCCTATTCCTATTACATGTAAGTGACTTGATACGATCAGGTACACTCTCTGAAAAAGTTATTGTCTACAATAAGGCATTCCCCCTGTATGACTGTAAGAAATGCAGAACGATATACAGGATGTCTCAGAGGAAATGGCCAATATTCAGGATATGACAGGAACGATCATTCGAAGGCAAAAAATCTGGTACACATGGGCTCTAAAAAGCATACCTTAAGATATATGAACACTTCTTCGTCTTCAATATTGTAAAACAAATCTTTTCTGCTGTATCCTCTTTGCCTCCCATGTTTTGGAAGGAGGTTGTAATGGACCAAAACAAGAAAAAATTCCGTGGTGCGTATGGCTCTGAAATGCATAATGCTATGAGCACTTGTTCAATGGAAGAGATGCGCTTCGCAGTGCTGAACATGAACAAGTGTTCATAACAATTAAGATATACGCTACAGAGCCCATTTTTACTGGACACTTTTTTCTTCTTATGGTCCACATCACTACCTCTCAAAACATGGAAAGCAAAGAACTTTCATTAGAAGAGATATTACACTAACCGTTCCTCCTGGAACACCCTGTAGGATCTTTGTAGAGAAATTCCCTTCAGACATGCTCTTCAGACAGTTCATCGGGTTACAATACAGAGCACTAGCAAGGCTACATTTAATGTTACAAAGTCACTCCCTAGCAAAAAATGCGATTCCTACATATTGATATTCATAGCATCTTATGATGCTCAAAAAGCATTTAAAAAATGAGGGAATAATGAAGTGTTGACTCACGAAATTTCTAAATGAACATGACGGGCAAAACTTTAACAATAGTTAACATAGAACACAAAACCAAATGTGCAAAGTTTAATGATGGAAAACGAAAGAGAATGGTGTCGGTTATGGCTTGTCAATAGGAAGCACCTCGGCATTCACCGACAATAATTTGAAAAAACTGTGGTAGATCCACATGAGAGTTAGGTAAACAAACCTATATCCTCTTTACATACACACTGCATTCACTAACTTACAAATTATTAAAACATAAACAAGCGTGTGTAAAGAGCTTATGTGCGAACAACCTTCTCTACCATTCCATTTATTTCACTTATTAGATCTACAGTGATGCTTCTGCCGTTTTTTTCTCCAAGTTCGAAGCTTTATTGGGAAAAACTTAACAAAAACTATGATTCAATGTACTGGCCATCGCTGGTGACAACTTTCTCCCCTCTGTCGGGTAGCATACAAATACCGCGGCGAAAGAACTGGGCGTCTTTTGAGATCCGTGGATCGATCCAATTTTACACTCGTTCATATGACCAGATGTGCTGATTAGTCAGGTCGTGGGCCATTGATCGAAAAAGGCGGTAGCTGGAGGGAGCAATATCTGGAGAATAAGGAGGGTGGGGTGCGACTTCCCACTTCAACGTTTCCATGTGTCTTTTGACGGGTTTTGCGACATGGAGTCGAGCACTGTCGTGCTGCAAAATGACCTTTCAAGTTTGTCGCTGTATTGTGGCCGTCCGTCTTTCACTGCTCCCCACTTGTTCTGTTTACACTTCAGTCTTAACCTACACTCCTGGAAATTGAAATAAGAACACTGTGAATTCATTGTCCCAGGAAGGGGAAACTTTATTGACACATTCCTGGGGTCAGATACATCACATGATCACACTGACAGCACCACAGGCACATAGACACATGCAACAGAGCATGCACAATGTCGGCACTAGTACAGTGTATATCCACCTTTCGCAGCAATGCAGGCTGCTATTCTCCCATGGAGACGATCGTAGAGATGCTGGATATAGTCCTGTGGAACGGCTTGCCATGCCATTTCCACCTGGCGCCTCAGTTGGACCAGCACTCGTGCTGGACGTGCAGACCGCGTGAGACGACGTTTCATCCAGTCCCAAACATGCTCAATGGGGGACAGATCCGGAGATCTTGCTGGCCAGGGTAGTTGACTTACACCTTCTAGAGCACGTTGGGTGGCACGGGATACATGCGGACGTGCATTGTCCTGTTGGAACAGCAAGTTCCCTTGCCGGTCTAGGAATGGTAGAACGATGGGTTCGATGACGGTTTGGATGTACCGTGCACTATTCAGTGTCCCCTCGACGATCACCAGAGGTGTACGGCCAGTGTAGGAGATCGCTCCCCACACCATGATGCCGGGTGTTGGCCCTATGTGCCTCGGTCGTATGCAGTCCTGATTGTGGCGCTCACCTGCACGGTGCCAAACACGCATACAACCATCATTGACACCAAGGCAGAAGCGACTCTCATCGCTGAAGACGACACGTCTCCATTCGTCCCTCCATTCACGCCTGTCGCGACACCACTGGAGGCGGGCTGCACGATGTTGGGGCGTGAGCGGAAGACGGCCTAACGGTGTGCGGGACCGTAGCCCAGCTTCATGGAGACGGTTGCGAATGGTCCTCGCCGATACCCCAGGAGCCACAGTGTCCCTAATTTGCTGGGAAGTGGCGGTGCGGTCCCCTACGGCACTGCGTAGGATCCTACGGTCTTGGCGTGATCCGTGCGTCGCTGCGGTCCGGTCCCAGGTCCACGGGCACGTGCACCTTCCGCCGACCACTGGCGACAACATCGATGTACTGTGGAGACCTCACGCCCCACGTGTTGAGCAATTCGGCGGTACGTCCACCCGGCCTCCCGCATGCCCACTATACGCCCTCGCTCAAAGTCCGTCAACTGCACATACGGTTCACGTCCACGCTGTCGCGGCATGCTACCAGTGTTAAAGACTGCGATGGAGTTCCGTATGCCACGGCAAACTGGCTGACTCTGACGGCGGCGGTGCACAAATGCTGCGCAGCTAGCGCCGTTCGACGGCCAACACCGCGGTTCCTGGTGTGTCTGCTGTGCCGTGCGTGTGATCATTGCTTGTACAGCCCTCTCGCAGTGTCCGGAGCAAGTATGGTGGGTCTGACGCACCGGTGTCAATGTGTTCTTTTTTCGATTTCCACGAGTGTATATGCAATGAGTGATGCGAGCAGTCTACGCTGTCGACACAGTAATCTAGTTGTGTGCTTTCTCTCTCTAACTGGAAAACCAGGCAACTGAGAACGACATGGCCTCAGGAGCCTTCCTGGCTACATTCATAGACTGATACGTTACCACATCGCACTCGAACCCGATCTTTGGGATACGGATCATGGTCCGTTATTAGGAGGATCGTACCTCGAGTAGGGGCAATGTGGTACAATCTGAGCCTGTTCCTAAAGCGCGGGAATATGCTTCTATCCCCGCCTTGGAGTGCTTCCAGTGTCTCTGTGAGGCGGTCATTCATCTAACTTCCAGACTTGCGTCTTTTGTCAGTAATATGAGCTCCTTTGGCCTCGTACACACGGCCACATTGTTTACGCCCGAACCAATACACTGCGCTGTACTGTACCACGATGTCCATCGGTCACATCCCGAGAGTCGTCACTAAACCCTATACAGGTGTAGTGTGAAAGGCACCGGTGAGCTTATGAAGTGCGCTGTGCCATGTTCGTCACTGTACAGTTCTGTACTTTACAGTCGAAGGCGATTCGCCCAGACGCTGGCAGCGATGTCCACAATGGTGTTGAGATGGCTTCTTGATATGATCGCACCACATGCAGCGGTAATTTGTATTAGGCTGTGTCAGGACACGCAGTCTTATGCAAAATTTCAGAATCTTTCTTAGTAACAAATTTTACGTTTTCTAGGAAGTTCGTCTAGATACCAGCAAATAGTGCTACGTGTATTAGAGACTACGTCGAGCCCCAGGGAAAGGTTTATGGCGGAGGAAGTCTTCCCTTTAGTAGTAAGCATGTGGTTTTAAGAACTCCTATAGTCTGTTTGATGCTCGCCCATCATCGCTGTATCTGAACTACCGCAGTGCGACGGTACTTAAGGGTTACACCTAAGCGTAGTTTCACTTCCAAACACCATTTTATATGAGCAAACCAGTTGCGTAATTACCTGTGGTTACGCGTACTTTAGGTACTTGGGCTATGCTCGGCTGTGTTTAAAAAGAACAGTTCGATGTGGTCATAGGGTCGAGCCGTGCACGTCTACTTTCACGCCCCGCAGCTAATTCGCTGCAAAATAATAATCTGTAGCTGCGACCCTACAGTCAAATAGTCTTTGCACTGGCTAGAATTGCAAGTTAATAAAATACACACAAATACAAAATAAAAGTCAAATGAATAATTTAATAGCAAGTGTGCTATTCTAACGTGTGTAATCGATGTAGACGGCAGAGAATTGTGTCGGATAGTGTTGATTCAAGAAAGCTCGGCTGAAATAAACAGGAAGTCACCCTGCGATATTCAGTTAAAATACAGACGGAAAATACCCTTATCAAATGCCGTAAAGTTACGTTGAGCGTTACAAGAGTGGTAGCAAAATCCCCAAACTAAATAGTCATCAAAGAAACACGAAAACTAAGTCAATTTCGTAATCACAACACACGAAATATTCATCAGCTCAAAACAGTTCAGAATTCAGTTTGATTATTTACAGATTATCACACGCGTTAAAAAAAATATTAACTCCTACTCTATCCTCAGTTCCTTAATGCAAGGGTAAAAAAAATGTGTCTTACTCTGGGGCATATTCAGATCTCTCGTGAGCTAGATTCCTGTCAAAAGTCAGTGTGTTGCAGCAGCCTTTCACCGCCCACAATTAAACACCTGTATGACTCATCCACGCGAGTTACCGTAGTTAGGGCTACCTTCTTCCAGCACTCTATACAAAGTGTCAGAATCGCACAGCCGAGCGGTCTAAGGCGCTGCAGTCGTAGGCTGTGCGGCTGGTCCCAGCGGAGGTTCGGGTCCTCCTTCGGGCATGGGTGTGTGGGTTTGTGGGTTTGTCCTTAGGATAATTTCGGTTAACTAGTGTGTAAGCTTAGGGACTGATGACCTTAGCACTTCAGTCCCATAAGATTCCATACACACATTTTTCACACAGAATCGCACCGTTGCACTCTTCACTTCTATAGTTCCAGTCCCTTCTTTACTCGCTTTGTGTGCTGCTCTTGTGTGCATTCCATTGGCTGAAGGCCGACCCCACCAAGTAGATCTGCGTAAACCTAACTAACCTCAGGACATCACACACATCCATGCCCGAGGCAGGATTCGAACCCGCGACCTTAGCAGCAGCGCGGTTCCGGACTGAAGCGCCTAGAACCGCTCCGCGACAGCGGCCGGCTTCTTGAGCAAGTGCGCTCACGCTTAATAGGGACGAACTGTCGTTAAATTTTCTGTAAACAATCATTTATGCCTTCCTGACAGAATTGTCTTTTGGTTCTCTTTTCAATGTGTCAGTTAACAGATGCGACTGACTACATTTAAATTAACACAGCTTTTTTAATAGGACTTAAAATGAACCTTTGAATAAAGTTACTGCCAAAGTAGTATACTTAAATTAAATAAATACACTATTATGCCAAAATATGAAGTATTCATTCTGTATTCATTCGCTGTGCAATTGTGGAGTGTACGATGTTCTGCGTAATGAAAAAGGTATAAAAGATGTCGTAAATCAAGAAATAAAACAGATGCAGATACGCAGCTTTCGGGAATGATAGCTACAGTGCGATGCTATCATCTGAGATATCGTATGTTGAAATTGCATGAAGCGTCTAAAAGTTGTTAATTCAGAGGTTCATTACGAAAATGTTTATTCGCTGTGAAATACTAACTTTCGTAGTTCTAAAGATATTGGAATATTGTTGTGTCATTGGAGGCACCTCATTTTTCTGAGATCTCTGGTGTATTAAGATTTCACTATTATTTGACAGTGGGTTATTACAGACTCTCAAAGAGCCGTAAGATGCCATGTTTCAGTTCGTCTCGAAGTCTGCCATTGGCGGTCACTCCGCATTCTGCTAAGCGAGCGGCCATTGTCCAGCACCTCTCTTTTGGTATTTACCCACATCCGGCTACACTGTTTGTCTTCACCCTCGGTTGTCCTGGAGCGGCCGCTATGGCCCGCCCGATCTGCTAGCGTTCAGCTGTACACCAGATACACCTTACCTCGTAGCGATTCTCGGCGGCCGGTTAGCATTACATCATTCGTCTTTGCCTCAAATCTCGCTCTCGAGTCCACAGATACAACTATTAGGATGGCATCCACGTATGCAACCACACCTTCAACAATAGCTGCTCCAACAGGTATAGGACATGTTGGTAGGACATGTTCTGAGGCATCAAGGGATTACCAATTTAGTATTGGAGGGCAGCGTGGAGGGTAAAAATCGTAGAGGGAGACCAAGAGATGAATACACCAAGCAGATTCAGAAGGAGTAGGTTGCAGTAGGTACTGGGATATGAAGGAGCTTGCACAGGATAAAGTAGCATGGAGAGCTGCATCAAACCAGTCTCTGGACTGAAGACCATAACAACAACAACTAAGATCCCAGAACAACGAACCACTTAACGGAGCCTTGCGGACAGCCGTTGTTTCTTTCTTTCTTTCTTTCTTTCTTTCTTTCTTACCGTGCTTTGTCCCGCAGGCCACTGTAGGCTGTGTCCACCGCGATAATTGACAAAGCTCATTTACCGACATTTGGGCAACCCGAGATATTTGAAGTGTGTGACAATCGCATATCATTGAGAATGCAGATCTTCAATGGTAGGTCATGTATGACGAATGGAGCAATCCGCGATTGGTCGCCTCCAGGAAGGGGAAAGCGGCAACGGCCGAGGATAACACGATGAACAGGGTAACTGGAACGATTAAGAAGTCTGAAAAAAAGTGCATACGATGATCGTGAAAGCTGGAGAATTGGAATACGCAGCACCTGCTGAAGAGTCTAGAAACCCTTAGAAGTACTTAAGAAATTGCAATAGTGAGAAGTAGAACTGGAGGTGCGCCTCTACATGGAGATACATCCCTCCAACATTGATGGTTTCACCTAGCCATTTGTTGTTATTTTTTCATTCCCAATAACAAAAAAGTGCATCTGAACTGGCGGCATTTTGACTCCATCACAGAGATCACAGTAGAACTGAACATACTAAAGCCCACAGAAATACAGTAAGGCTTCTAACTGTTGCTAGAGCCTTATTCACAATTGCTTGGAGACTGCTCTGAGGAAAAACGATTGAAATTAAAATGTAAAGAATGTTATCTGAATTTTATTACGAGATTCTTAGAAGTTATGGATGTTTCTCTGCCCCCTCGAAAGCCCACCTCCCTCCCAGGAAATAATTGCAGTGACAGAGTTGATGATAGTTGAAAACTTTTAAAACTGTCAGTGACATTGTCATATGGTTGTCACCACTCTCAAAAGTTGCTTTTCTCCCTTCTTCCAGACGAAAGTGGAAAGTATTGGATTTAATTTAGAACATTCCGGCAGATCATCGAAAGCGCCTGCGACGTCACACAAGCACAACTGCGTACTCGTACATCGCAGTCGAATTGTCTTACAATCAGGAGAGCTATACTAAACGCACAATGTCCAGATTTACCTTTTCTCAATCCATATTGGCACTGGTTCAGAACTAAGAGCACCCTGTGCGCTGGATTGCAGGCGAGAGCGCTATAAGCGGCCTGTATCCCTACTAATCAGATAGTAGAGCCACACCTGAAGAAAATTACGAAACAATATTTCCACTAATGAGACGACAATCAAATAAAGAGGTGTCCCCTAAACTTATACCCATCCGACCCTAGCAGTAAATACAATACAGGGAAACACTGCACCTTAATCAATAAACACTTCCGGGCTAAATTGCCGTGGTCGATCTGTAGAACTTCTTCTCCCTGACGTTTCGTTCTCAACTACGGAGAACATCTTCCGAGGTGAGTTGAGAACGAAACGTCAGGGAGAAGAAGTTCTACAGATCGACCACAGCAATTTAGCCCGGAAGTGTTTATTGATGAAGACGACGGCCGTGAAAGCCTACATGGGATGACTGCACCTTAATCCTTTTAAAGAAAGAAGAATGCGGCGGCGTGTGTGTAGTAAAATTCTAGTTTCCACAGAATGTTGTCATAAAAGAACCACAGTGCTTTTCCTTTTATGTTGTCGCTTATGACTACGTTTCTTTTAAGCATTATGATGTTTCACAACTAGTAGTTAATCTGGAACATTTTAAGATTTTTAAATTTTAAATATTGGTGGTCTGTGTCATTATTTTACTAAGGTACTATTTTAAGAATTTTAAATTGAGTGTTTTCATCCATGTTATTTACTTAAATAAACTCCTGTAAATGGAAAAAAGAACACATTGACACCGGTGTGTCAGACCCACCATACTTGCTCCGGACACTGCGAGAGGGCTGTACAAGCAATGATCACACGCACGGCACAGCTGACACACCAGGAACCGCGGTGTTGGCCGTCGAATGGCGCTAGCTGCGCAGCATTTGTGCACCGCCGCCGTCAGTGTCAGCCAGTTTGCCGTGGCATACGGAGCTCCATCGCAGTCTTTAACACTGGTAGCATGCCGCGACAGCGTGGACGTGAACCGTATGTGCAGTTGACGGACTTTGAGCGAGGGCGTATAGTGGGCATGCGGGAGGCCGGGTGGACGTACCGCCGAATTGCTCAACACGTGGGGCGTGAGGTCTCCACAGTACATCGATGTTGTCGCCAGTGGTCGGCGGAAGGTGCACGTGCCCGTCGACCTGGGACCGGACAGCAGCGACGCACGGATGCACGCCAAGATCGTAGGATCTTACGCAGTGCCGTAGGGGACCGCACCGCCACTTCCCAGCAAATTAGGGACACTGTTGCTCCTGGGGTATCGGCGAGGACCATTCGCAACCTTCTCCATGAAGCTGGGCTACGGTCCCGCACACCGTTAGGCCGTCTTCCGCTCACGCCCCAACATCGTGGAGCCCGCCTCCAGTGGTGTCGCGACAGGCGTGAATGGAGGGACGAATGGAGACGTGTCGTCTTCAGCGATGAGAGTCGCTTCTGCCTTGGTGCCAATGATGGTCGTATGCGTGTTTGGCGCCGTGCAGGTGAGCGCCACAATCAGGACTGCATACGACCGAGGCACACAGGGCCAACACCCGGCATCATGGTGTGGGGAGCGATCTCCTACACTGGCCGTACACCTCTGGTGATCGTCGAGGGGACACTGAATAGTGCACGGTACATCCAAACCGTCATCGAACCCATCGTTCTACCATTCCTAGACCGGCAAGGGAACTTGCTGTTCCAACAGGACAATGCACGTCCGCATGTGTCCCGTGCCACCCAACGTGCTCTAGAAGGTGTAAGTCAACTACCCTGGCCAGCAAGATCTCCGGATCTGTCCCCCATTGAGCTTGTTTGGGACTGGATGAAGCTTCGTCTCACGCGGTCTGCACGTCCAGCACGAGTGCTGGTCCAACTGAGGCGCCAGGTGGAAATGGCATGGCAAGCCGTTCCACAGGACTACATCCAGCATCTCTACGATCGTCTCCATGGGAGAATAGCAGCCTGCATTGCTGCGAAAGGTGGATATACACTGTACTAGTGCCGACATTGTGCATGCTCTGTTGCCTGTGTCTATGTGCCTGTGGTTCTGTCAGTGTGATCATGTGATGTATCTGACCCCAGGAATGTGTCAATAAAGTTTCCCCTTCCTGGGACAATGAATTCACGGTGTTCTTATTTCAATTTCCAGGAGTGTAGTTTCTATAAATGCATTATTTTCTCTTCAGATTTAAAGTTAATCATTAAATGTCATTGAAACGAGTTATCAAGTGTGACTAATTACAATCGAGACACTTACAATAATTCTTTTAAGAAATACACTGACGGAAAAAAATCGCAACACCAATAAATAATTAATGTAGAGTAAATGAAATTTCGAGAATACATTTGTGGAGGCAACACATTAAGTGATTAACATTGCAAGATCACAGGTTAATGTAAGCACTAGATAAGCCACTGCAAATGACAAATGGTGGTACATTAATAACCAGTGTAACTTCCAGAATGTTGAATGCAAGTATACAAGCGTACATGCCGGTTGTCGGTTTGTGGGATGGAGTTCCACGCCTGTTGTGCTTGTTTGGCCAATACAGGGATGATTAAAAAAACATAAATGTGTGAATTCCTAAGGGACCAAACTGCTCAGGTCATCGGTCCGTAGACTTACATTCTACTTAAACTGGTTAATGCTGGTTACGGATGACTCTAGAGTTATCGTCTGATGATCTCTCAAATTTGCTGGATTGGAGGACAGATCTGGTAACCGAACAGGCCAAGGCAACATGTCGACACTCCGTAGGGGATGTTGGGTTACAACAGCGGCATGTGGGAAAGCGTTATCTTGTTGGAAAACACCACGTGGAATGCTGTTCGTGAATGGCAGCACCACACGTCAAATCACCAGACTGACGTACAAATTTGCGGTCAGGGTGCGAGAGACAACCACGAGAGTCTCCTGCTGCTGTACGAAATCGCATATCAGACCATAACTACTGGTGTAGTTCCAATCTAACATGCAGATAAGTTTGTTGTAGGCTCTCAAATGGCCTACTACTAACCAACACACGGCCATCATTAGCACCGTGCAGAACCACATTTCATCATAAAGCGCAAGTTCCCCACCACAACCTTCAAATGAGCTCTCCCTTGACACCACTGAAGTCACAAACGGCGGTGGTCTAGAGTCAGTGGAATGCATGCTACAGGGCGTCTGGCTCGGAGTTGTCATTGAAGTAATCTACCTGTAATAGTTCGTTGTGTCACTGAGGTGCCAATTGCTCCTCAAATTGCTGCTGCAGATGCAGTTCAATGCGCCAAAGGTGTACGCCGATTACGACGGTCTTCCCGCACGGTAGTACCACGTGGCCGTCCGGAGCCCGGTCGTCTTGTGACCACCGCTGCCAGCAGTCATGTACAGGGGTAATATGTCTTTCTGCAATATCACGGAAGGAACATCCAGATTTTCGTAGTCCTATTACATAACCACGTTCAAACTCAGTGGCGTGTTAATATGGTGTCTGTGATGCCTTAAAGGCATTCTTGATTAACATCAAGTCACCATGTCCAGTCTCAAAAGAAACTAACGCTCACGCCCGTTAATTCTTACGTGACTAGCCCAAAATCTGAATAGATACCATTCAAATATAGAAACACCAACTTTCGTTTATGTTTCACAAATTCTCGTTCGTGCTGCGATTTTTTTCCGCCGTAGTGTTTAGGCCTGTACAGCTGCGGAATCTCTCGTGACAATATGTAATCAATTATTGCACTAAAATACTCAAAATACTGAAAAACATCCAAAATTTTACCTGCGGAGTTCAGATTCACTCCACGTAAAACTCAAAGTTAATATTCAGACACTAATCGCTGACTCGGTAGCGGAAATTGAGAGTATCAAAGCAAAAGTAGAGATGTTGAACTCTGTTTTTAAATATTCCTTTACAAAATATGTCCTAGTTTTGATCATCACAGCGCTGTAAGGATGCGTCACATGCCACACTCGTCTACGAATGCTGGAGTATCAGAGGTGATCCACAAAACTACCGTCAAGTACCATTGAGATCCAGCTGGTATAGAATCTTACAGCACATTCTCAGCTCACACGTAAAGAAATATCTCGAACAGGGTGACCTCCTCCATAACAGTCGCATGAATTCGGATAACATCGAACATTGAAATCAAACTCCTGCTTCGCTCATGATAAAGCCTTGCATCAAGGCAATCAGATGGGTACAGTTTTTCTTGACTTCCGGAAAGTATCTGAGTGTGCACGGAGCCAACGTTTTTAACGAAAGTACGATCTTATGGGGAATCAAATGAAATTTGTGACTGACTGGAGGAATTATTGGTAGGAAGGACATAACATTTAATACTGTATGACGTGTTATCTAGAGATATTACTTGTAAGTAATTTTAAGCCTGTCCCAGGAAATGGAATGGGTGACCCTTGTTCTTCGTGTTGTATATTAATAACCTGGCAGGCATTATTAATAGCAACCTCAGAATTTTCTCAGATTATCCAGTTTTTCATAATGAAATACCATAAGAAATGTACCGCATATATAACTAGTCAGATCTAGATAGGATTCAAAGTGATGCGAAGATCGGCAACATCAGGATTGCAAAATTATGCACAAAATGCATACAGTTAATATCCTATGATTACAATACCAGTGGGTCACAAAATGGTATCAGCCAACTCATGCAGGTAACTGGATGTACCGGCTTGTGGAGATACTGTATGAAATGCAACTATCACGTAGGCTTAATTTTGGATAAAACAGATGCCAGACTTTGATTCATTGGTTGGATACTAGTAAAATGCAGTCAGTCTGCAAAGGAGAATGCTTAGAAAAACAATCTTGCTGCGCGTCCTACGGTATTATTCTAAAGTGTGGGACAATACCAAGAAGGAGTATCAGAGGATACTGAAATTAACTATGAGGCAGTCAAATGGAAACGAGACAATAGAAAAGTAAGCAAACTATTTATTACTGCAAAAATAATCACCATAATTATATTTATCTCAACTGTGAGACAAGACGGTCAGTGCCTTCATGGAAAAATGTTTGCAGTTGCCTGCGGAAACATGATTGTTCCCAGGCGTGCATCTATCCTTCCGAAGCAAATCGTCGGCCACGAATCTCAGGACTCCAAAAACATTGAAATCGTACTGGGAGAGATCGGAACTGTATTGAGCACGTGTAAGGGCTTCCCAGCGAATCTTCTGCAGAGTAATCGAAACAACCTGCAGCAGAATGAAGCCGTCCGTCAACATCCCTGAGCGTTTGGACGTGACTGGGAGCTTCAGTTGTCTGCAAAATGTCTACCTACCTCTGTGCGTTAAATGTCATCTCCTCCCACGCGATTTCCATATTTTCGGGGTCCTCAGGAAAGACATTCGTGAGCGTCGATTTGCTTCGGACGAAGAGGAGCACGCCTGGATACAATCATGGCTCTGTAGGCACATTTTCCATGAAGGCATTGACCGTCCTGTCTCACAGCGGGATAAATGTATTAACAATTATTGCTAGTACTTTTGAAATAATAGTTGCTTACTTTTATTCCGTCTGCTTCGTTTTGATTCGACTGCACCTTATACTATCACTTGATGAGCATTCTTTCTTTGCAGAGTTTAATGTTCTAGAGCGACGACTCTGTTATATACTGAGAAATCAGTTTCCGAATGGTATGGCAAAGTGAGCCGTTAGTGGCATCATTTCAGGAAACACAGAGACTTAGGGAAATAAAAAAAATTAATTAGGTTACTTGGACTGAATTTAAAACGCATTTTATCCTGAATACGACTTAATAATACAGTGCATAACGTTCACGGATGCCACCCTTTTAGGAAGAAGGACATTAATACAGCTAGCAAGTATTCAACACATGGGCCAAACCAAAGGTCGGCGAGAGAAACAGTCTTTTTATCCACTTGTGATCCGTCATTCTCTCTGGGTTCTGTCAAAATCTGCCTTCCCTAAGGTTGTCAGCGAATGAATTTAAAAGTGCTTTCGTTTCACGATGGCTCAATTGGCGATACGACGTGAGCCTCGAATGTATCGGAAAGCAATCGATCATGCTGACAGGCCCACCGCATGTCGCGAACTCCACACAATTTCGCTCGCTGCAACTGACGCCGCAAACGGCCTCGGACGTGAGTTATTGATGCATTCGAACGCGTGACCCGCTCCCATGAGAAAACCGGACACGATTCTAATTCTGGAAGCCGGCCACAGTTGTCGCACAGCGCTCGTCCATTCACTGCGATGATCCAGCACTTCGCAGCGCCGCCGTCTGCTATCCCGTCACAACCTTTTTTGAGGTGCATACTACATGTGAATTCTGTCTGTAGTTATGAAAGGAACAGTCTACGATATATTCAACTAATTAAAAACGTGTAGCTTGTTTTAAAGTATTGTTACTGTTAACCACAGTTATCGAGTACTTCTGACATTACGACCTTTGACAGGACACAACAGTAGCACTTGCAAAAAATATTGGTGACATATCTGCTCTTTTGTGTGTGTGTGTGAGTGTGTGTGTGTGTGTGTGTGTGTGTGTGTGTGTGTGTGTGTGTGGTTTCGTGTTTTTAACACTAGGCTTCGACAATGAATCGCCAATGCAGTGATCTGTTTTACTGAATGGAATGACGTGACAGTCAAACAAAAATTCAAAAGTGTAAAACGGTATCCACAGATCTGAGATATTCGATTACAAGATCCTTAAGTACATAACATTTTTTCAGTGTCTTGAGGCTACGGGTAACTAAAGGAACTGTCCACATTTATGGCCGAACTTCACACTGTTTGCATATCTCTGACTTCGACTTCGTATAAAGACGTCATAAGTTTTTGTTTTTACACTCACAATCCGCTCACAATTAATAATCAGTTTCGTCGCTGAGAATTGGTTTCAGTTTATCGCACAGATAAAATCTATATCGTTATTATTTTTGGAACCACCCATTTACACTTTCTGGTCATTACTATCAAGACACGTATCAGTGGACATTAATGTGGCCGTGTCGACTTTTATTTTCTCCTCAAATGGTTCAAATGGCTCTGAGCACTATGGGACTTAACATCTGAGGTCATCAGTCCCCTAGAGCTTAGAACTACTTAAACCTAACTAACCTAAGGACATCACACACATCCATGCCCGAGGCAGGATTCGAACCTGCGACCGTAGCCTTTGCATGGTTCCAGACTGAAGCGCCTAGAACCGCTCGGCCACTTCGGCAGGCTAACGTTCCGTCTTTGACTATGCATCAAGCACTGTACACAGTAACGCACCTCGCCATGACACATCACAAGCTGTCTGATGCAGTGCACAACTGACACCAAGCATAGTGGTGTGCATGCAGCACAAGTTAATGTGCTGGTACAGTACATGTAGTCATCACATGGCATACATGCTATGAGCTAAGTTGTGTACAGTACTTCTGTTTGGTGGTCAGGGGTGTACGCTGTTTATCACCCACCGCCTGTATCAGTGTACAACAGACACCCGGGATCTTTGCGAAAGTACGATAGGTCTGCATATGCCGGTGCAATACATGCATTGAGACTGGCGGTCGACACTTTGAACAATTACTGAAAGCTACGTTGTTCTTATGTGGTGAGGACTGTGTGTGTCCATAACATAATAAATATGCATTTCCGATCATTGATTCCTTATCTCAATATGACTGGCTGTGGGCACACTATCTCCTGTTTCAATCTGACCCAAAATGTTTTAGACTTTTGTACAGACTTGGCCCATACTTGTTTTTCTACAGCAGTGGTTTCATCAGATAAGCCACTACACAAGCATGGGTCTAACGATCGGCAATCATGTCACCAATACTACGGGGTTTCTACCTTTCTGCTGTGTCAATGCTATTACGCCTCTGTATTTTTGGTCATCAGTCTATTGACTGGTTTGATGCGGCCCGCCACGAATTCCTTTCCTGTGCTAACCTCTTCATCTCAGAGTAGCACTTGCAACCTACGTCCTCAATTATTTGCTTGACGTATTCCAATCTCTGTCTTCCTCTACACTTTTTGCCCTCTACAGTTCCCTCTAGTACCATGGAAGTCATTCCCTCATGTCTTAGCAGATGTCCTATCATCCTGTCCCTTCTCCTTATCAGTGTTTTCCACATATTCCTTTCCTCTCCGATTCTGCATAGAACCTCCTCATTCCTTACCTTATCAGTCCACCTAATTTTCAACATTCGTCTATAGCACCATATCTCAAATGCTTCGATTCTCTTCTGTTCCGGTTTTCCCACAGTTCATGTTTCACTACCATGCAATGCTCTACTCCAGACGTACATCCTCAGAAATTTCTCCCTCAAATTAAGGCCGGTATTTGATATTAGTAGACTTCTCTTGGCCAGAAATGCTTTTTTTGCCATAGCGAGTCTGCTTTTGATGTCTTCCTTGCTACGTACGTCATTGGTTATTTTACTGCCTAGGTAGCAGAATTCCTTAACTTCATTGACTTCGTGACCATCCATCCTGATGTTAAGTTTCTCGCTGTTCTCATTTCTACTACTTCTCATTACCTTGGTCTTTCTCCGATTTACTCTCAAACCATACTGTGTACTCATTAGACTGTTCATTCCGTTCAGCAGATCATTTAATTCTTCTTCACTTTCACTCAGGATAGCAATGTCATCAGCGAATCGTATCATTGATATCTTTTCACCTTGTATATTAATTCCACTCCTGACCCTTCATTTTATTTCCATCATTGCTTCCTCGATGTACAGATTGAAGAGTAGGGGCGAAAGGCTACAGCCTTGTCTTACACCCTTCTTAATACGAGCACTTCGTTCTTGATCGTCCACTCTTATTATTCCCTTTTGGTTGTAGTACATATTGTATATGACCCGTCTCTCCCTATAGCTTACCCCTACTTTTTTCAGTATGTCGAACAGCTTGCACCATTTTATATTGTCGAACGCTTTTTCCAGGTCGACAAATCCTATGAACGTGTCTTGATTTTTCTTTAGCCTTGCTTCCATTCTTAGCCGTAACGTCAGAATTGCCTCTCTCGTGCCTTTACTATTCCTAAAGCCAAACTGATCGTCACCTAGCGCATTCTCAATTTTCTTTTCCATTCTTCTGTATATTATTCTTGTAAGCAGCTTCGATGCATGAGCTGTTAAGCTGAATGTGCGACAATTCTCGCACTTGTCAGTTCTTGCCGTCTTCGTAATTGTGTGTATGATGCTTTTCCGAAAGTCGGGTGGTATGTCGCCAGACTCATATATTCTACACACCAACGTGAATTGTCGTTTTGTTGCCACTTCCCCTAATGATTTTAGAAATTCTGATGGAATGTTATCTATCCCTTCTGCCTTATTTGAACGTAAGTCCTCCAAAGCTCTTTTAAATTCCGATTCTAATACAGGATCCCCTATCTCTTCTAAATCTACTCCTGTTTCTTCTTCTATCACATCAGACAAATCTTCACCTTCATAGAGGCTTTCAACGTATTTTTTCCACCTATCTTCTCTCTCCTCTGCATTTGACAGTTGAATTCCCGTTGCACTCTTAATGTTACCACCGTTGCTTTTAATGTCACCAAAGGTTGTTTTGATTTTCCTGTATGCTGAGTCTGTCCTTCCGACGATCATATCTTTTTCGATGTCTTCACATTTTTCCTGCAGCCATTTCGTCTTAGCTTCCATGCACTTCCTATTTATTTCATTCCTCAGCGACTTGTGTTTCTGTATTCCTGATTTTCCAGGAACATGTTTGTACCTCCTCCTTTCATCAATCAACTGAAGTATTTCTTCTGTTACCCATGGTTTCTTCGCAGCTACCTTCTTTGTACCTGTGTTTTCCTTCCCAACTTCTGTGATGGCCCTTTTTAGAGATGTCCATACCTCTTCAACTATACTGCCTACTGCGCTATTCGTTATTGCTGTATCTTTAGCGTTAGAGAACTTCAAACGTATCTCGTCATTCCTTAGAACTTCCGTATCCCACTTCTTTGCGTATTGATTCTTCCTGACTAATGTCTTGAACTTCAGCCTACTCTTCATCACTACTATATTGTGATCTGAGTCTATATCTGCTCCTGGGTACGCCTTACAATCCAGTATCTGATTTCGGAATCTCTGTCTGACCATGATGTAATCTAATTGAAATGTTCCCGTATCTCCCGGCCTGTTCCAAGTATACCTCCTCCTCTCGTGATTCTTGAACAGGGTATTCGCTATTACTAGCTGAAACTTGTTACAGAACTCAATTAGTCTTTCTCCTCTTTCATTCCTTGACCCAAGCCCATATTCTCCTGTAACCTTTTCTTCTACTCCTTCCCCTACAACTGCATTCCAGTCGCCCATGACTATTAGATTGTCGTCCCCCTTTACATAATGCATTACCGTTTCAATATCCTCATACACTTTCTCTATCTGTTCATCTTCAGCTTGCGACTTCGGCATGTATACCTGAACTATCGTTGTCGGTGTTGGTCTGCTGTCGATTCTGATTAGAACAACCCGGTCACTGAACTGTTCACAGTAACACACCCTCTGCCCTACCTTCCTATTCATAACGAATCTTACACCTGTTGTACCATTTTCTGCTGCTGTTGATGTTACCCGATACTCATCTGACCAGAAATCCTTGTCTTCCTTCCACTTCACTTCACTGACTCCTACTATATCTAGGTTGAGCCTTTGCATTTCCCTTTTCAGATTTTCTAGTTTCCCTACCACGTTCAAGCTTCTGACATTCCACGCCCCGACTCGTAGAACATTATCCTTTCGTTGATTATTCAGTCTTTTTCTCATGGTAACCTCCCCCTTGGCAGTCCCCTCCCGGAGATCCGAATGGGGGACTATTCCGGAATCTTTTGCCAATGGAGAGATCATCATGACACTTCTTCAACTACAGGCCACATGTCCTGTGGATACACGTTACGTGTCTTTAATGCAGTGGTTTTCATTGCCTTCTGCATCCTCATGTCGTTGATCATTGCTGATTCTTCCGCCTTTAGGGGCTATTTCCCACCCCTAGGACAAGAGAGAGTGCCCTGAACCTCTATCCGCTCCTCCGTCCTCTTTGACAAGGCCGTTGGCAGAATGAGGCTGACTTCTTATGCCGGAAGTCTAAAAAATGGTTCCAGTGGCTCTGAGTACTATGGGACTTAACTTCTGAGGTCATAAGTCCCCTAGAACTACTTAAACCTAACTAACCTAAGGACATCACACACATCCATGTCCGAGGCAGGATTCGAATCTGCGACCGTAGCGGTCGCGCGGTTCCAGACTGTAGCGCCTAGAACCGCTCCGCCACTCCGGTCGGCTCTGATCAGTCTACTTGGCTGTAGCATGTGATAACATTCTGAAGGCTTGGAGACAGTAGCTGCCACCTCGGCAGACAGCTTCTGATGTAACAACATCTGGTCAGTTCCGGTGTAATTAATCTTCATTGTCTGTTGTATTAACCATGACAGTGTCGCTGTCTTACTCAGTCTCGCCAAAAAATTATGTTGGCGATGCTACAAACTGACAGGTACAATTCATTCGACTTTTCCCTTGCAATAGTCATCTTAAAGCACAAAGTTCATTGGTGCGCTGAACCTAAACACCATTTACCTATCATTAGCCCACTGGCTTCTTTCCTTTCTACACATGGCCCTTATTCCGATGAAGTGTCACAAACTAGAAAAGTGATAGTACCTGATTGCTTGTTCCGGACTCACCCCTGATAACTACATAACAATACACAGATTTACTTAACAAATTCCTCGCTCTTATCAGCCAGTGTCTGTAGCAAATTTCACTTAACTATTCGTTTTTGGCTACGGGTAATCTAGTCCATATCGTGTAACTACAAGTTTTCTGAACTTCCCTCGCTTTTCACCCTTAAACGTTACTCAGTTGATCCATTATGCAACAGATTAAAAAAGGGTACTGGAAAACTTTTTCCATATCAACAATTTTCCTTTAAAAATCGTCTTTTTACAGGAAATACTTCTGTTCATTTGATCTCTTACATTAGGCGTTTCTTCCTGTCGGTCCTGCGCCTTCTTTAATTGCTAATTGCTTCATCTCTCAGAATTTTGTGCTTGTAACAAAAAGTTTTCTTTACTTATTCCCAGAAACCTCAACCCTAAGATTATGCTCACATACAAACAACGCACCACACTGCCACACACAACACATTGATAACTTATTTCACTTATTTCTCTCACTGTAATGCTAATTACAGACTAACTCCTTCTTGCAATGTTACCTTTCCTTGCGGCTTGCGGTACTACATCGTGCGAATTATGTCTTAGTGATTTCGCTTGCAGTTTAATTGGTTGGTACTTCATGACAGATGAACCCAGCGGCTGATTATCACTGGCAATAATTTCCCTTAGCTGGAACAATGTTCCACCTAACTCCATCCTGCATTGCCAAAGGTCAGGTTTTGCATGAAGCTCCCTCTTACGTCCAGTACGAGCTGTATCGCAAGCGTCATCACGTCTGTGAATCCCCCGATCCTCAGGCACACCCTTCTGAAAGAATTTAGCCTTTTCGACCAGCCGCTCTCCTTAATTATTTGTTGTTGGGCGTATTACAATCTCTGTCTACCCCTACAATTTTTGTACTCTAGAGCTCCCATCAATACCCTGACGGTTATCGGTTGATGTATTAACACCTGTCCTGTCACCCTGTTCCTTCTTCTTGTCAATGTTTTACGTATGTTCCTCTCCTAGCCGATTCTGTGGAGAACGTCCTTATTTTTTATCTTATCAGTCCATCTAATTTTAGACGTATTTCTATAGTACTATATTTCAAAAACTGCGAGACTTTTTTTCCTGTTTTCGAGCTTCCATGTTTCGCTTCCATCCAATGCTTTGTTCCAAAGGCACATTCTCAAAAATTTCTTCCTCAGATTAAGGCATATGTTTGATACTTTTCGATTTCTTTTGGGCAGTAATACCTCCTTCGCCCTTGCTAATCCCTGTATATTCTCCATGCTTCGTCTGGCATCTATTATTCTGCTTACAAGATAGTAGAATTCTGATGTTAAGTTTCTCGCTGTTCTTTCTGAGGGTAGCAAAGTTATCAACAAATCTTATCGTTTATATCCTTTCGCCCTAAATATTAATCCTACTACTGAACCTTTCTTTTATTTCCGTCATCGATTCTTCAGGGTACTGAATGAATAGTAAGAGCGAAACGCTACATCCCTTTGTTATACCTTTTCTAATCCGAGCACTTGGTCTTCCATCGTAATTTTCTCCTCTTGATTCTGGTAGACATTGTATATTACCCGTCTTCCACCATAACTTACACTTATTTTCCTGAGGATTTCGAACATCTTGCACTATTTTACAATGTTGAACACTTTTTATAGGTCAACAAATCCTATGAATGTGTCTTGATGTTTCTTAATCTTGCTTTTATTATCAAGCTCAACGTCAGAACTGCTTCCTTGGTGTCTTTATACCTAAAGTCAAACCAATCGTTTCCTAGCAAACCCTCACTTTTCTATTCTTCTGTATATTATTCTTGTCAGCAACATTGATGCATAGATGTTACTTTGACTGTGCAACAATTATCATACTAATCTGCCCCTGCTATTCATTTTCATATTTTATTTAAATTCATTTCTTTTGAGTTCGGTCGATGTCAGTTGAGGAATGCTCGTGATTTTTAAATTACATGTAATTCCTTCAATAATTTTCCTGGAGTGGTGGACCTCAGACAGAAACTCTGCCTGTGAACAGTAAAGTCGGAATCCCATAATGTCCACAGGGACAAGCACCTTCTCAGCTTAGGAACCAGGAAGGAGGCGGGGTGACACTGTGCAGACGACTATTAAGCGGGGGGAGCAGTAGCATTGTCTGAGCCTAGCATCCGTCCTGTTGCTGTCCGCATTGTGCTTCACTAAGTACACATCACTCTGTGCGTGGTCCATCCGCCTTCTTCAGAAAGTAAGATAGCACAGCGGACGAACATTTCAGATTGGGCTGACTCACAGGTTTAGAAACCTGGAGCAGTCAGCCGTAACTGTCAACAAACCAATTTTGGTTTCACGACGGGAGCTCCTTCCCAGAAGAGAGTGGAGTGGGACTCCAGTCACCTTGAGTTACCATGAAAATTGAGGAGGCCCTGCTCCTCGACTGGAGGTAGCTCAGCCACTTCCTGAAAATTTTCAGTGCAGTTTCTTATTGGTTAACAGTAATCATTTAGCAGAAGGGAGGAACCAAACGCTACATTCCGAAAAATCCAAACTTGAGTGAAATGGCTCGTAGAAGGTTCAACTGCAGAAAGGGGATGTCAGACATAATTGTTAAGAACTGCGTCTTTCTATAGGTTAATACTGTAAAAGTGTTGCCAACTCTGGAAATTAATGGCTTATTTACTACTGTACCATGGGCCAGAATATTGTAAAGCCGTCTCATTGGCACATAGGAAGTTGTGCAGGCTACGAAGCGAGATTTAGTCTGGAGTGTGAACAGGAATCACATCCTCCTTGACAGGCAGTGAGTAAACACTTCTCTGGTGGGCAACGCGGAAGCACTCTTTCCCCACCAGCAGTGATTTGCAGCAGATCATGACACAAGCAGAAGACTGCTGCTCGAAGACTTACAAAATTTGGTGAGATTATGTAAGCTTAGGTAAACTGATGACAAGCCTCACAGATTATTTGTAGGCGCAGTAATAAGAGCGATTAATGGTTCTGAACTATACAATTTCATGGGAAGTTTGAGAGCTCATTCATGGACATCCTTTGCTGTAGTATTCATGTTTTAGTTAACCTTCTTTTGGTATAATCGCGCAGTCACTGACCAGGCACTGCGTGTTTGTACTTCCACAGCTGAGTTATTTGATACCCACCATACATGTCGCCATTACCTTCCAGTCTTAGCCAAGACATTCGTATCCCTCAAGCGATTATTCGTTCTGTGTACTTGGCATTTCTGTCCTCAGATAGATCTTGTAACCAAATTTTTATTCGTGAATTTAAACAGCAGAACTGTTGTAATAAAGTGATTTGATTTGAAACACTATATCCTTTTCTAGTTGGATGACGTCTTTTTATTAATGATACATGGGACACTTCTAATATCGTGTCTGACCTCCTGTTGACAGGCGTAGTCCAGCATCTCGACGTGGCATGGACTCAACAAGTCTTTGGAAGTCCCCTGCAGAAATATTCAGCCATGATGTCCCTACAGCCGTTCATAATTGCGAAAGTGTTGCTGGTGCAGGATTTCGTGCACAAACTGACCTCTTGAAACGTGCCACAAATGTTCGATGGGATTTATGCCGGGCGATCTGGGTGGCCAAATCATTCGCTCGAATTGTCCAGTACTATTGTGGTTATGCGGCAGGTGATATAGAGAAAGAATGGCTCATGTTTAAAATACAGAAGATGAGAATGTGTGGAGCCGTCAGTGGGAAAGGAGCAAAGGTGAAGAAAAATTTCAAGTCGAATTCAAGTGTCTTGCGCAAATTTTGTATTGTCCAGAATCTAGCACAGAAGCTATCTTGGGATTTGACGTTTGAATCAGTATCATGTGGCCTTGCATTCTGGAAAAAGATCTCCGTCAGTTATATTTGAAGACCAGGAGATCAAATTAGAATTCAAGGAATGTTTGCAGGTATAGGGCAAAAAGGAATTGGGTGCCCTGGGATGAAGATGTAGATGTGCTTGGTCTCAAGGCTTCGTACAATCTGTGATGAGACTGAAGCAGAGATAGGGTCGCTCGTGGAAGTTGAATTCAATGAAAGCGAAATAAGTGCAAGTAATTATGATGGAGGAACGAAGGAGGCAATAGACAGTATGCTCAACAAACTGTTGCACACTATGGCAAAGGAAATTGCAGCTGCTGACAATAGTGAGACTGATAGGGAGGATGAAGACAAAGACGAGGGTGAAGACAAAGACTGGGAAGATGTTGCCACCAGTGAGGAGAAATCTGATGAGACGGAATATGCAGTGTGCAGTTTTGTAACAAACAAAGGTCCGGTTTTCGACATATTCACTCTGAAGGGGTTTATCCGAGCATCCTCGCCTTTCCAGTGAGTCTGAGATGGAATCAGAGAGTGGAAAGACTGAAGAAGCTGGTCAAGAAGATAAGTTTACCTTGAGAATATGAAAAGGAAATGTGCTGGCACTACTGTTTATGATTACAGAGAAGAAGAGAAGCGTTTGCTATCAAGAGAAGGACAGCAACGTAGAAGATGGCGCCTGGGGTAATTTATTTGAATTATTAACTAGCTAGTAATGTTTTTTTTCATTTACAGTTTTAAGATTAGAATGTTTAAGGCAGGGCGAGGATGTGGAACGTAAATAATACTGTAGACAGAAGATCAGTGAGGGAATTGCTATGGACACATTAAGGAGAATTACAAGTAAAATGATGAGATGTTGCAAAGAATTCTGGGCTGTGTGGAAGTCTATTCAGAAATTCAAGTTTGCTTTTAGGGATAGAGTACTGTTGATATCGAGGAGACATTCGAAGGTGAGCAGGATCTCATACGACTAATTCTTTTACATTTATTGCGCTCCTTACAGGGTAAGAAAATATTGCATGACAATGCTGATGAGTCTGAAACCATTAAAAGTCACAAATCGAAATGCAAACAGCATGTCACCAACGTTAAGAACTTACGAAGTAACCGTAACTTTAAAAGAACCACAGACCCATCAATCAGCCTCATTTTTTTGTGGTTATTAATTTTGTGCAAAGTGTGTAAAATCTGTGCTTGTGCTAATTTTTAATTGTTTCATTTTATGGTTAGCCTGTTTGGGCGACACTGTCAAAGTAGATGTGAATCGTAGATACATTATGGACGACACATGAATAAGAAATATTATAATAGCCATTGGAGGAGCACACACAAAATGAAGATGAGGTATACGTGTTGTATTGAATTTTATTAGGTGATGACGTTTGAGGGATGTTGAAATGCTTTTTGATACTACATATAATGAATTATGAAAGAGAGAGTTTAATGGAGACGGATATGAGGGAGCACTGAGTCATTGCAGTAGCGAATTAAGGATATTGTGGAACCACGCAGTTGAAACTAGATGGCAAATCAGTGCAGTGGAGAAATGATCTTGTTTATAATTGTGAATAACCATGCTTGCTGGCAGGAAAATTACATGCAAAATTAAGGAGCCTCCGTACATCTTCCAGTTATTGTCAAGACATTCATAACTCTCATGTTAAGGAATTATTCACTCTATTTCTTCTTGTTTATGAACTTCACTTAGGTCTCGTAACCGAATTTATATTCATGTATTTAAACATTACAACTATTGTAATAAGTTATTCGTTTTGGATATATGATTCATTTCATAGTCAGACGATCTCCTCCTTTTATTAATTGTATATTGCTATGTTTTTGGTCCATAACTCATGTTTCATCGGGGCCACCGCTTTACAAATAATTTAGTCTGTTGTGCAGAGTTGTAACTAAAGTACATGTATCGAAGGAAATTATCAAATTACAAGCGACCACTAGTACTGTCTTCAGAATTATGTAGATGAAATTGTTCAACGACTCCTATTCCTTCCGCTATCATACCTTCAGATATAGATATCGAGATGGACAAGTTGTACCTTGTGGTTGCAGAGAGCTGATCTCACAGTCCGCTGTAAATAGCTGTGTGATGTCAACACTTCACAGTCTGGTTGGTGTCCAGGCAATGAGTACACAGCACAACTCGCTTAACCTAAAAAGGATGACTGGGTCTGTCCTCGAAGTATTACGCATAAAATGGAACAACAACTTGGCTTATCACCCAGAAGTACACCATTAGTAGTAATGCTACGGTAAACTTGGTACACTTTTGCACTTAAATGACTTTGAAAAGTTCGAAGTTTGCCATCTTTCCCATAGATCAATGAGCTCTGGCCTTTGACCTTGACCGTGACTGACATTACATGATCCTATGGTCATGCATGATGTCTTCGATGACATTGAATTCATGATGTCATCAATCAATAAAATAAATTAAAATTAATTTAATTAAAAATTCAAGATGGCGGAACTAACCCTATTGCGTTAATAGAAAATTAAAAACCCTCTCCACCTATCTCCAGCCGATCATAGTACAGTATTAAAAATTTGAGATGGTTGAAGCAGCCAATTGTGTTAGCGATAAATTCAAAACTCGAGCCAATCAGAGTGCAGTATTAAAATTATGTGTAAAAATTGTGTCAAATTACATTACTCCAGTGAACACATCAAGTCATGTCCATACCTCCTCAATCTTCCCTCCTGACATCCAGCCACTCATAGTGCAGTACTAAAAGTGCATGCATGGATGTCCAAAGGAACAGACACTGCTGATGATTTATAGCCGTTTTAAATAAAAAAAAGCATTTGAAAATTGTTAATATGGTGTCACGGCGGCTATACAGTTTGCTGGAAAGAAATGAAAATTTGCTCAAACTCGGGTTTCTCAATTTGCGTGAGTGGTCGCCTTAATCACTTCACCTATCCGAGTACGCTTTGTGTACAGACTCAATCTTCCATATGTCCCAGAGTCTGCTTCTCATTGTGCTCGCGCAGTTATGTCATTCCTGCACAGGGAGAGACTTCTTTAGTTTTCTCGTTAAATTGCCGAGTCTTTGGAATGACATATTATTAGAGCAGGGGCTGCGTTTGGCAATGTCTGTAAAGTTCGATGCAATATTCCTTCGGAAATGCATGCCTGGAGAATATACATGTGTATTCCCTGTTTAGACTCTATTTCCGTTGGTAATGGTAACACCTTATGTATCTGGAACTCATTGTTCTATGTTAGTGGAACATTTAAATCGTAGCTCCATATGCTACCTAGCATGAAAACTTCCAAATCAGTTGTTCACAGCAACTGATACCCCTACCCTTAGTTAGTACTGTTTACAACCTCTTATATTTAACATCATCCTGGATCAGTTCTACATACTTTACAACTTGTGTCAGATTTATAAAGTGTGGTTCTAGAATTCTTTTGTGCGTGTTTATAAAGCATTAATTAATTTATCATTTTCTTTTTCTAGCTCATTAAGTATAGTTGTGGACTGTATTAACTGCCAGTTTGTATGGATACATAATGTAACCTCTTCTCATGACTATTAATTTACCCAGTTAGGTATTTTTTTTAAATTTCTGCACCCTATTCACGATAATTACCTTATTGTGATCTATTGTGAGCAATGTTTCGTTGAAACTAGTTAAAATGGCGCTAAAGTAACTTGTTCCCTACTAATCTGTAGCAAGTGTCTTTGTTCTCTTTCCACCAAGTATTTCTGCTTTAAAGTACGAGCACTATCTTTGTTCATTGTATCAAGTTAATAAATCACTACTTACTAACTTCATCCATGAAGTTCAACATTGTATGTTTGCTTCGTGTTTCCTGCTTCGTTATCTGTCCCATTAGGCTTTGAGCTTTCTGTCTTTACTGTGTGCCTTTCTAGCGCTTGTTCTGCTACTTGTCATTTAGTGAGCTCAACTGCACTTCCATAGCCTTCTTTTACAGACATATACTAATACCTGCTAGAGTGGTCTGGTTTTTTCGTATTTATCTTTTAACTGAAAAATTTCCTTGTAATGCAGTGTATTCTAGTTTTTCTTGGATTATCATAGCATAGCCATGGCTGGTATTTAAATTTTTCCCCCTTGAAATCTTTCATTCCCTGATAACCACGTGCTGTTGCATACTCGCAGTGTGAGCCAAAGTATTAGCAGTAATTCAGAAGAACTTCTGTAGTCAATTGGCATGATCCATCAGGAATTTGTTCTTTCTTAATATTATTCCTACATTAAGTTCTTTGGTTCTGACTACCTTTATTTTACAATTCCCAATACCAATTTTGGCCCATATAAAAAGGTACTCATCAGCATTCAACTTCTTCTTCTTTCTCGTACTCAAAACAAAGGGCATGCTTGGAACTAGAGTACCATAAGGCTGTTTAGCCAGCAGTCCTGTAGTCTCAGAAATACTCCATGTCTTCCAAGTCAGAATGTTAGCATCTGGAAAAACTTCAAGGCCACCATAATCTGCTTGATTGCCCCATACAACAGCAAGTGTGAGCCAAGTACTGCCTCCAAACACTGCTTGTACATCACATGTAAAGTTGAGATGGAGTCCACGAAAAACATTTTGACCTCCAATCAACTGCTGTTTATTAAATTGACCAGCAAGGTCAATATCAATTGCCTTCAAACTGCGATAGACAGGTACGCTGCGCCGCCAGCGACGACGCCATGCACGTCGCAGAGGCATTGCTGCGGCACGTTAACACAAGTGAACGTAGCAAGCCAACGCCCAGCGATACCCAGAGCTATTCGTCCGCACTCCTCGACGTAGGAAATAGACCTACCTAGTTTGCAAGAGTGACCTCGTTATACACTTTTACCAAATAACTTTGTCTCTCGTCTTGAATACTTTCGGATTTAGAGTTCGGTCGTATTGTTCCTTATTGTGTCCTTCATTTTACATTTATCACTGAACTCTTTCGTACACTGATGCATTTGTTGCGTTCTGTCCTTGAACTCTAATGCATAACCGCCGCAATTGTACTTTAAACCAGCAGAATGTTTTTGCAATATACATGGTGTATTACATTTCCTGCCATAAGAAAATTCATGCAGCGTAAATCCCATTGCAGTGCGCAGTATACTATTGAGAACAAATGCTGCATAGGGTATGTTGTCAATCTCAGTCTGCCTGATTGCCATTTACAGTGTTTCATTAAGTCAGTCAAAGTACGGTGCGAGCATTCTAATGAACTATTGCTCTGAGGATGATGTCCTGTTGTCTGGATCTTTTCAATTCGTAGTAATTTGCACATCAATTTCAAAATATCACTGACAAAATTGCTTCCCATGTCGCTTAGGAAAGCTGACGGTATTCCAAGCTTCAAAATTACTTTTTCTACAAGTACTCTTCTCCTGTCTCAGCATCTTGCCTCTCTATTGGCTTTGCCATTGTACATATTGTCAATGCAGTTTGTAACGTTAATATGTATTTGTACCATTTTTCTGACTCAAATAGAGGACCTGCAATGTCAATAACACATTTCTCGAAAATATTGTATTGAGTTTTTATTACCTGTAGTGACGCCCTTATCTTATTCTGGACGATTTTGTTTCTTTAGCAGCTTTCACATGTCTGTATATATTTCTCTATATCTTTTCTCATGCGATCCCAGGTGAGAGACTTCTAACCCATTCAAGGACTCTCCCATTCGCTTGATGACCTCCAGTAGGTTCACTGAGCACTTGTTTTAGAATCCTTTCCACTTCCTTTGCTTTCATCTTTCTTCAAATTGAGGCGGTGCATTTGTTTTTGTCCGGTTGACGTTCTCTCGCCTTCTGAGTCCAGTTATCTTGATAAGTGGCCTGGTTGCCCCTGGCGCTGTGGTTACTTCTTTGATTTCACGAATCCTCTATATTGCATTGTTGACCTGATTGTTTTTCCTGTTTTGATATAGAATTTCGTATTCATACTCTTCTAGCTGCAGTCTAAACATCGATAATCTTGAGGAAGGATCCAAAATACTGTATTTCCGATCCACATTAGTGGCTAATGACCAGTACATACTGTAAATCTGCCACCAAATGCTTATCGTATATAGTGTTCCCGTGCCCAAATGATGGCACGTAGTTCTCCTTCGTTGGCGCTACAATTTTTCTCTGCTGATTTTAGTCCTTTTGCTATCAATAAATATCCCAAGTCAGTAACTTCTTTTCAAAGAAATTTGCATTTATTTACCTCTATTTTGGGATTGTACTGCCTTAACTTTCAAAATTTCCGCTAGTCGGATGTTGAATTCCTTTGACAAAGGTCCGAAAATTATTATATCGTCCATATATATAAACAATTTCTCTCCTTGCAGTCCCATCAATACAGAATTCATCAGTTTTTGGAAAGCTGAAAGTGTAGACCTCAACCCCATTTTCATCCTTTGGTACTCATGATGACAGTATGGTGTAATGAGCGCAGTTTTCTTGCGGTTCTTTTTCACCAGTCAACACTTGATAATATTCCTAGACTAAATCTCGCTTTTCCCAGGCCATCGAGAATCTCATTTATTATCTGTAAAGTAAACACTGAATTGCGTTATATGTCATTGTGTCTGCAGTGGTCTGTCACCACTCTCCATTATTTCTTTCCACTCTCGCCCATGTTTTATGGAACATGAGTAACGGGAAACTCCAGCCATTCCTGGTTGACATGTTTATATAGTCCTTTACAGTTTTTCCGTCTTCTTGTAATAATTCCTTTTGTGCATGAGGAATTCTATATTGTCTGCAATTTATTACTTGACCTTCTGCTTCCGGCAGAAGTTTAATTTCGTATTGTATAGTGTCAGAGAACAATAATTTATCGCCTGGTAAGCTCAACATTTCTCTCTTCACAGTTTACAGGCGTAGTCCGCATGTTCTCTTTAAGAACACTGATGCTAGTTTTACCTCATTTATTCGCTGGCAGTCTTTTCCGAATTTTCCTTGTTCCCTGTAAGCCCTTTGGTACACCTTCGGCTTCTAATTCGGAGCATAAAAATTCTGCATGCTCATTGGTCGTGTTTAACATTCTAGTTAAACACGTACCATTTTCTGCGGATGCTACTGCTCCTGGTACATATACTCCTGTCTCGATTTCTTACTTCGGCACAGTTGCATTCTTTGATCCTGTTTCATCATTTTCTACTCGAAAAATCTGTTCTTGTCGGGGGCTCAACATTATTTTTAACTTTAAATCCTTTTCCTCGTTTCTTCATTTACTATGACAAGTGTTATGTCGTGAATATTCTTCGCCCGCTCCAGTGGATTTGTAATTTTTCTCATTTCTAGCCATAGTAGATCAGCTGTTACCTCTGCCATTATCTTCCATAGATTACTTAGTGAGATCCCATCTGTGCATTATGCCCTTCCTGGCTTCCAAAGTATTCGTTCTTCGTGAATGTTTCTAACGTTTAGAGGTACTTTAGCAATTCCCACATTGAGGTGAGCTCCCTCTTGTTCCGTTTTCATTTTAACTTTTCTCTCTCGAACTTCAGTTGTCTAGCGGCGTAATCTATCACTGTTTCATGCCTAGAGAAGAAATCTCTACCCACTAGACCCATAAATGGACACTCGAATTCGTCACCTGTCGAATTCATCCCCTTTAATGTGAAATTCATATTTCGCCTGCGTGTTGTCACCTACTGCTAACTCAAGCTTTATTGTATCTTCAGTATTTATTATCTCATTCGAAATGCCTTTTATTCGAATGTTCTTTGTGGGGTTATACAGCATACCGTCTTTTACGATTTCTCTGTTGATTAAATAAAGCTGCGGTCCGCTGTCAACTAGGAACGTTAACGGCTGCACTTTAGTTTCCTGAGATTCTAATTGATTCATTTGAATTCACGCAGTCTGTTTTAAAGATACCACCTGGTAAGGCACAAAATGACTGCTCAGGTATGATTTTTTGTCGCTTCCCGTAACTCCTTGCCTCCGTTTTCGTTATTTAATTAACTTCGTAATGTCCCAGTTGCCCTTATTATTACAAGACTTCGCACCTTTTTTTTCTATTGCCACAAGGCAAGTAACAAACTATACTTCTTCTTTTTACCTTTGCTTCGGATGTATCTCGTACCAAGTACATGAATTCCCATTTGTCCCGCATTTTTATAATTTGGATCTCTTGGTACTGGCGCAAAGGTTAATATTCTCTTAGAATATCTAGAAACTCGCGTTGTATGATCTCGTTTACAGCATACTTTAGAATACAGAGAGCTAAGGCAGTCTATGGACGCGTGTCCCGTTTTACCACACTAGAAACACTTTAACGTCTTCGTTTTCTCACCGATGGGAGTCTCTTACCTCCCAAACTTTTTATCTGTTTCCGATATATCGTGCTTTCTTCCGTGAAATCCACTTAACTCCTCTGCTCAGAAACTTAAAATGGTCTTAATTCGATCTTTATATACACCTCGTATGAAAACTTTTCCACTCAACTTCCACATTAGAGCTTCTAGTTCTGGACTTCGTAACATTCCTTGGACTGCTTACTGAAGTAACGCTGTAGAGTATATTTCCAAGACCCCCATTGTGCTATTCAGTTCGAGTGTTCTTGTCTACTAGCGAATATTTTACAAGCATACAAACCTATTGTACGTTTACAATATAATTTTCCATTAATATTTCCCTACATCAGAACTAATGACTTATTTCGAGCTGAACCTAGGATATTCATTTTAATAAATTTAACCAATAGTCATGTCGACCGATATAGACAAGTTCGAAGACAGTATCGTAATTCTCTAAAAATTCATTTAATTGTAATGCAGAATGAGCTTAAGTACATTGCATAAACTGGCATGCTGCCCAGACTGTTATTCGGTTCTGGAAATGCAATTAGGAGATCTCATGTTGCTGTGTGCCTTACTTGGGTGCTGGTACGATGGCTGCAATGGCGGTGCCGGTAGGTATGGCGCTGGTACTTATCTGTAGGTGCGACGTCGCTGTGTGCTGGCAATGGTACAGCATGGAATGCTGGCAGCTTTCCCGAGTCTCGGTTGCTTATCAACTCGTATGCTGGCTTCTCATTCGCGCTGCTTGGACCCTTTGGGGATGGCCTCGTTGTTGCCGGACAGGACTTCACGGTGCTGTACTTCTGACGCTTGTACAGCCTGTAAGTTGTGCGTTAGGTTTCTCAAATGCAATGAAATCTCAAAGCCGGAACGTCTTTGTGCATGACGCTGTACTGAAATATCGTAAGAAAGGCGCCTATTCCTATCAAAGTGCAGAGTGCAATATCGCTTTTGGCACACCCCACACCGGGTACCTTAATTTTTTATATCGCCTCGCTGAACTGCCCTTAGCCAAACTACATGACATTTATCACTGACTGCGTTCTGCGAGCAGTTTCAAGATGTCAGCAAACACAGGTGGAATTGTCTAGCAGTAACTAAAATACTGAAGATTAAAGGTAAACTTTAGAGATGAGAAGTTGGTTGGGACCTGAAGAGATGTTGAGGTGCTCCAATTAAGAACAAAGTTTGGTGTAACAAGTTGTAATACATCAAACAATGATTACATTTAGGTTCACTTAGTCGACCTGCAGCTAAGTTAGGAACTTACACATGTAATAAAATCAGGTGATCAACAATTGGGGCAAAGTTAAGATCAGAACTCTTGCATCTACACTAAATAATGTTCTACGCTGGCGCGACTCAGACAGACAATCTAGCTTTGGCCTTACTTAGGCAGCCCCACAGCCACGTGTGGACTATCTCTCATTACTCACTCTAGTCTCAACTCTTAATTCTCACAGGGTCCACAGCTTCCAGACTTCACGGCCTCTCACATAATAATTCCTAAATGGTTCAAATGGCTCTGAGGTCATCAGTCCCCTACAACTTAGAACTACTTAAAACTAACTAACCTAAGGACACCACACACACCCATGCCCGAGGCAGGATTCGAACCTGCGACCGTAGCGCTCTCGCGGTTCCAGACTGTAGCGCCTAGAACCTCTCGCCCACCCCGGCCGGCAATAATTGCTACATCTTGGCTACTGACTTCCTAACCCTTGGACCAGTAGGCTACAATACATGATGTCAGATATACCCTGTTCATAGTCCCTTGAAAGTCTACATTTACATTTATACTCCGCAAGCCACCCAACGGTGTGTGGCGGAGGGCACTTTACGTGCCACTGCATTACCTTCCTTTCCTGTTCCAGTCCCTTATGGTTCGCGGGAAGAACGACTGCCGAAAAGCCTCCATGCGCGCTCGAATCTCTCTCTAATTTTACATTCGTGATCTCCTCGGGAGGTATAAGTAGGGGGAAGCAATATATTCGATACCTCATCACATCTGGAATCTTCTGTGGAAAGTTCTTCACTCACGCCTCTACCTTTGACACAATATCTTATTTTCAGAGCCTGGTAAATCAAAGTGGTGCTCCTGCTGATAACAGTATTTCAAACACGGATCAACCACATTTAACTTCGTAATACACAGCAATTCCCCACAACCATCTGGCGGTGCCCTAGAGGGATCTCTGAGTACACAGGGGACATCTCATTGCCCTTGGCTCTACCTGGCGCCTACGTTACAGCCAAATACTGAATGCCGTTATTAATTTTAGAGGTGCGACTACGTTGCGCATTCACGACGTCAGACAACACGGATATCTGATGACCCCTGAGAAACATGACCCTGCAGAAGGAAAAAATCGACTGCGACAAGCGTAAAGACAGGCTGGACATTCGTGGCAGGATAAGAGATAGACATGAGATGGCCACAGTTCTACAGGTGTAAAATAAAGTGGTGACACCAACATATGATGCCAGGTTGTAGTAGACATTCCTAGGTCGTCAGGTAAATGCTGGAGCTGTCTCCAAAATCCCTCCATCCAAAAATCATCCTCCTTAATAGCATATGGAAAATACAGATGTAATGGCTCATTGTACCAAAGCAACAAGTTAGTAAAAACAGAACTACCTTGTCAATAATGTGACTGGAAAGGGCAGAATGCGTGTCTTCAGTATATATACACTGACGGAAAAAAATCGCAACACCAAGAAGGAGTTGTGGGACATAAAATAAAGTTGATTGGTATGTTTCTACTTATGAACGATGATTTGTATTCAAATTTCGTGCCAGTAGCGTAAGAGTGGCGATAGTAGCGCCATTATCAGGTTGCAAATGAGATTTGCTTTAAACACGTGCTGTAACGGTCGTGAGCGTCAGGTACCTATGGACGTGGTGAGTTGATGTAAGTCAAGAATGCCTTTAAGGTGACAAAGACGCCATTATCAACACCTCATTGAGTTTGAACGATGACCTACGAGTACAATAGGACTACGAGAAGCTGAATATCCCTGTACCACTGTATGGAATTGCTGGCAGCGGTGTTCACAAGAATGTATAGTCGCAAGAAGACCAAGATCCGGATGATCACTTGACACAACCGAGCGAGAAGACCATCGTGTTAGGTACACGTCTATGGCGCTTCATACTGCATCTGCAGCAGTAACTTGAGCAGCAGTTGGTACCACAGTGACACAAAGAACTGTTACAAATATGTTACTTCAAGGGCAGCTCCGAACTAGGCACCTGTAGCGTGCATTCCACTGACCCCAAACCACCGCCATTTGCAATTTCAGTGGTTTCAAGTGCGAGCTCGTTGGAGGGCAGGTGGAGGTCTGTTGTGTTCTCTGATGAAAGCGGGCTCTGTTCAAAACGGCTCAAACGGCTCTGAGCACTACGGGACTTAACTTCTGAGGTCATCAGTCCCCTAGAACTTAGAACTACTTAAGCCTAACTAACCTAAGGAGATCACACACATCCATGCCCGAGGCAGGATTCGAACGTGCGACCGTAGCGGTCGCGCGGTTCCAGACTGTAGCGCCTAGAACTACTCGGCCACTCCTACCGGCAAAGCGGGTTCTGTCTCGCTGCCAGTGATGGCCGTGTTTTGGTTAGAAGGAGGTCAGCTGAGGGCCTGCAACCAACTTGTCTGCTTACTACACACACTAAACCTGCACCTGGGGTTATGGTCAGGGGCGCGTAGATGGATGACAGCAGGAGCACTCTCATGGTCCCACGCACATTGACTGCAGAACTGTATATCAATCTGATGATTCGGCCTGTTGAGCTGCCATTCACGAACAACATTCCAGGGAGTGTTTTACAACAGAATAACGCTCGGCCACATACCGCTGTTGTAACCCAGCATGCTTAACACAGTGTCGACATGTTGCCTTTGCCTGTTCGCTCGCCAGATCTGCCACTAATCGAGCACATATGGGACATCATCGGACTACAACTCTAGAGTCATCCACAAAAAGCGTTAACTTTCCCTGTCTCGACCGAGCAAGTGCAACAGGCATGGAACTCCACCTCACAAACTGGCATCATCCCGTGTACAACACTATGTATGCGCGTTTGCACACTTGCATTCAACATTCTGGCGGGTCCACCGGTTATTAACGCACCAACATTTCACATTTCCAATGGTTTATCTCGCGCTTGCATCAATCTGTGATCTTGCAATGTTATCCACTTAAATGTGTTACCTATACAGATGTATTCCAAAAATTTCATTACTCTACATGAATTATTTCTTTATGTTACGATTTTTTCCTTCAGTGTTTATATAAATAAGTTGTAATTAATTACTCATTTATCTAATAAGTCTCTTTATCAAAAGAGTGGGACTACAGCATGCAACACCAAGTTAATAATTACCCATATTTTTCAAAGGAAAACATTGTCTATTACGAGTTGTACAATTTTCAGTTTATTTGCTACTGACCAATTCCTCCAGTATAGTAATTTTCAAAATGACATCAGACAAGGAAAGAATAAAACATGTGACTTGTATAAAATCCTATATAAGAACACAGTAAACAGCATAGCTGTCAATTTACCATAAAGTACAGTCTTGTACTTACATTCAGATAACTCTAAGCAACCTGTCGTAACAGGTGTGACGTACAAATCTATGCGCCAGCCCACATGTGGAACCACTTATAAACATTAACGTGACCTGTATCAAATAGGAACAGAATATCTACAATGGGGAGAACCTCGTACAATACAACTTAAGTACATATTTAACATCCAGCTAATGAGAATCCATATTGTTCAATGCGCGAATATCAGCTTATTCTCTCAGTAGGTCCACATGCAGACTGAAGGGCAATTTTGTGTTAACTCACTGTGCAGCACTTTTCCTAATTATGTAAATTTTCTTGCTGCTTGTTTGTACTAACCACACTTTTTCTATGCTTTCTGTGCTGTTAATAATAATTACCCCCCATGAACCATGGACCTTGCCGTTGGTGGGGAGGCTTGCGTGCCTCAGCGATACAGATGGCCCTACGTAGGTGCAACCACAACGGAGGGGTATCTGTTGAGAGGCCAGACAAACATGTGGTTCCTGAAGAGGGGCAGCAGCCTTTTCAGTAGTTACAGCGGCAACAGTCTGGATGACTGACTGATCTGGCCTTGCAACATTAACCAAAACGGCCTTGCTGTGCTGGTACTGCGAACGGCTGAAAGCAAGGGGAAACTACAGCCGTAATTTTTCCCGAGGACATGCAGCTTTACTGTATGATTAAATGATGATGGCGTCCTCTTGGGTAAAATATTCCGGAGGTAAAATAGTCCCCCATTCGGATCTCCGGGCGGGGAGTACTCAGGAGGACGTCGTTATCAGGAGAAAGAAAACGCGTTCTACGGATCGGAGCGTGGAATGTCAGATCCCTTAATCGGGCAGGTAGGTAAGATATAGTAGGAATTAGTGAAGTTCGGTGGCAGGAGGAACAAGACTTTTGGTCAGGTAAATACAGGGTTATAAATACAAAATCAAATAGGGGTAATGCAGGAGTAGGTTTAATAATGAATAAAAATAGGAGTGTTGGTAAGATACTACAAACAGCATAGTGAATGCCATATTGTGGCCAAGATAGACATGAATCCCATGGCTACTACACTAGTACAAGTTTACATGCCAACTAGCTCTGGAGATGATGAAGGAATTTAAGAAATGTATGATGAGATAAAAGAAATTATTCAGGTAGTGAAGGGAGACGAAAATTTAATAGTCATGGGTGACTGGAATTCGTCAGTAGGAAAAAGAAGAGAAGGAAACATAGTAGGTGATTATGGACTGGGGCTAAGAAATGAAAGAGGAAGCCGTCTGGTAGAATTTTGCACAGAGCATGACTTAATCATAGCTAACACTTGGTTCAAGAATCATAAAAGAAGGTTGTATACATGGAAGAATCCAGGAGATGCTAAAAGGTATCAGATAGAGTATGTAATGGTAAGACAGAGATTTAGGAATCAGGTTTTAAATTGTAAGACATTTCCAGGGGCAGATGTGGACTCTGACCACAATCTATTGGTTATGACCTGTATGTTAAAACTGAAGAAACTACAAAAAGGTGGGAATTTAAGGACATTGGATCTGGATAAGCTGAAAGAACCAGAGGTTGTACAGAGTTTGAAGGAGAGCATAAGGGAACAATTGACAGGAATGGGGGAAAGAAACACAATAGAAGAAGAATGGGTAGCTCTGAGGGATGAAGTAGTGAAGGCTGCAGAGGATAAAGTAGGTAAAAAGACGAGGGCTGCTAGAAATCCTTGGTTAACAGAAGAAATATTGAATTTAATTGATGAAAGGAGAAAATATAAAAATGCAGTAAATGAAGCAGGCAAAAAGGAATACAAACATCTCAAAAATGAGATCGCCAGGAAGTGCAAAATGGCTAAGCAGGGATGGCTAGAGGACAAATGTAAGGATGTAGAGGCTTATATCACTAGGGGTAAGGTAGATACTGCCTACAGGAAAATTAAAGAGACGTTTGGAGATAAGAGAACCACTTGTTTGAACATCAAGGGCTCAGATGGAAACCCAGTTCTAAGCAAAGAAGGGAAGGCAGGAAGGTGGAAGGAGTATATAGAAGTTTTATACAAGGGCGATGTACTTGAGGACAATATTATGGAAATGGAAGAGGATGTAGATGAAGAGGAAATGGGAGATAAGATACTGCGTGAAGAGTTTGACAGAGCACTGAAAGACCTGAGTCGAAACAAGGCTCCGGGAGTAGACAACATTCCATTAGAACTACTGACGGCCTAGGGAGAGACAGTCATGACAAAACTCTACCAGCTGGTGAGCAAGATGTATGAGACAGGCGAAATACCCTCAGACTTCAAGAAGAATATAATAATTCCAATCCCAAAGAAAGCAGGTGTTGACAGATGTGAAAATTACTGAACTATCAGTTTAATAAGTCACAGCTGCAAAATACTAACGCGAATTCTTTACAGACGAATGGAAAAACTGGTAGATGAGAATCTCGGGGAGGATCAGTTTGGATTCCGTAGAAATGTTGGAACACGCGAGGCAATACTGACCTTACGCCTTATTTCAGAAGAAAGATTAAGAAAAGGCAAACCTACGTTTCTAGCATTTGTAGACTTAGAGAAAGCTTTTGACAATGTTGACTGGAATACTCTCTTTCAAATTCTGAAGGTGGCAGGGGTAAAATACAGGGAGCGAAAGGCTATTTACAATTTAGCATTGGAGGGCAGCGTGGAGGGTAAAAATCGTAGAGGGAGACCAAGAGATGAATACACTAAGCAGATTCAGAAGGATGTAGGTTGCAGTAGGTACTGGGAGATGAAGAAGCTTGCACAGGATAGAGTAGCATGGAGAGCTGCGTCAAACCAGTCTCAGGAATGAAGACAACAACAACAACAACAATAATATTTGTGTGATTTTTTTTGTACACTCTACTTCCTAGTCATTGGCAGGTGCATCGGAGTTTCCAGTAAACAAGGTCTAAAAGACAGATTATGGAGCTAGACAGTATGGAAACTGTCACAGCTTTAGTTCTTGCAGAGCCAGACGACTCAGTAGAAGAAATAGGAATTACCACAGATGGAAGCAATTTCAGGGGGAAGATAGTAATGTGGAAAATACCATCTTGGGTACAGCCAGGATCATGCAGTCACAATGAGTAACGGTAGTGACAAGATTGGCGATGGAGTAGATGAGAGTCAGTACTAATTGCTAGGTGGAATGGGCAGCCAGGGACAAAAAAAAAAAAGTATAAAAGACGCAGAGTGCGGTAATGCAGTTGACTCAGTGATCCACGACGATTTCATCAGCAGCAGCAGCAGCAACATGTGGAGTCGAGGACATACTAAATATGTTCCAGAAACTAATGACTGAGGAGAAATCCAGATTACTGCCGAGGCGTCCCAGAAAGGAGTAGATCAGAATAGTGAGGACATACAGAAACAACAGAAGATCAACCAGACTTTCCAGAAAAAAACATTGAGAAATCAATAAGGAAGTCTCGCAGAGCAACCTAAACTGAAAGTAACTGAAATACAACAGTATCAGGCTAACCATGAAGGTAGAACTGTATAAGCAATAAAAAGATTGAAGGGGTTGAAGCAGCAGTATGTACTATTCCAACTGAAATTCACTACAAAGTCATTGAGATGATAGAGAATATAGAGATAGGATTCGACAGGTCGTCCCCTGTAGCGGTTTGGTTTCTGACTCAGAAAAAATGCGGGAACTGTTGCAATTTAAGGAGTCACAAGAGAACATCAACAAGGTCTGCAAGTGGGCAGAGATAATTGCAGAGGAAATCAGCAATATACGACTCAAGGCGTCACAAGCGTTAGTCAAACGAGTGAAGCATCCCACTAGAGGTTATGGTATGAAGCGACCAAAGCCTATCACAAACCAGTAATAACAGCACGCCATCATGAACACTGAATGGCGCATGTTAAGAGCTGCACCCGGCATTCATCAAGACTGCAAGGTCGTTGGAGGGGGAAGCCTTCGATATTTCTTAAAACTCCATTAACTTCAGCCTCCTCATAAGACTCGTGACATCTTTGACCTCCCACTGCACCTTAAGTTATGGCACCAGAAGCTAGTAAAGCAGGTGCATGATCGCATAGAACTGGTCGTGTACAAGCACTAAGAGAAGGAGACACCACAGAGCGTGCCCAGGGTTCATCAGGTGGGCGATAAGGTTCTCATGCATGCACATCGACTACCCAGTAAACAGAGAAAGTAATGTCAAAAATTCTGCTTTCCATTTATGGGTCGTCTATGAGTGAGACATATTCTGAACCAGAACGCGGTAAAATTGGAATTGATTAAAATAGGCAAAAATCTTTAGATGTCACCATGTAGTGAAGATCAAACATAATCTAGGGTAGGTAGCTTAATGTACAGAGTACATGCAGATGGTAAATAGTGACTACTAAGCTAATAGGAAAGTTTCTGAGGGGAAATTTTTTGGTATTCTTATCTAATATGTTTTTTTGACATTTTGTTCTTCTTCAGTGTTTTGTAGTGTGTTCCTTGTTCAGGATAATGGTTAACAATATGTGTTTACTTTTCATGATGTTTCTTGTACTTTGTTGGTGTAACAATTTGATAAAGGCGAATGTTGGGTATAGTAAGTGATGATGTTTTTAGCCAAAGTCCTACATGCCACGTTTCAAGCGAAATAATTATAAGAATATTTTTTTAGTTGAAGAGATAGGATGTGTTTGAGATGGCACACAGGTGCGCTCGCTCGCATCAATGAAGAATGAGAAAGGAAGTTTATTTTTGGGGCCAGTATGCTCATGACATACGTCCACATTCGAAACGTTGCTGCAAGATCAAGGTTCGTCCTGCACAATCTACATACATCTACATCTGCATGACTGCTCTGCAATTCACATTTAAGTGCTTGGCAGAGGGTTCATCGAACCACAATCATACTATCTCTCTACTATTCCACTCCCGAACAGCGAGCGGGAAAAACGAACACCTAAACCTTTCTGTTCGAGCTCTGATTTCTCTTATTTTATTTTGATGATCATTCCTACCTATGTAGGTTGGGCTCAACAAAATATTTTCGCATTCGGAAGAGAAAGTTGGTGACTGAAATTTCGTAAAAAGGTCTCGCCGCGACGAAAAACGTCTATGCTGTAATGACTTCCATCCCAACTCGTGTATCATATCTGCCACACTCTCTCTCCTATAACGTGATAATACAAAACGAGCTGCCCTTTTTTGCACCCTTTCGATGTCCTCCGTCAATCCCACCTGGTAAGGATCCCACACCGCACAGCAACATTCTAACAGAGGACGAACGAGTGTAGTGTAAGCTGTCTCTTTAGTGGACTTGTTGCACCTTCTAAGTGTCCTGCCAATGAAACGCAACCTTTGGCTCGCCTTCCCGACAATATTATCTATGTGGTCCTTCCAACTGAAGTTGTTCGTAATTTTAACACCCAGGTACTTAGTTGAATTGACAGCGTTGAGATTGTACTATTTATCGAGTAATCGAATTCCAACGGATTTCTTTTGGAACTCATGTGGATCATCTCACACTTTTCGTTATTTAGTGTCAACTGCCACCTGACACACCATATAGCAATCTTTTCTAAATCGCTTTGCAACTGATACTGGTCTTCGGATGACCTTACTAGACGGTAAATTACAGCATCATCTGCGAACAGTCTAAGAGAACTGCTCAGATTGTCACCCAGGTCATTTATATAGATCAGGAACAGTAGAGGTCCCAGGACGCTTCCCTGGGGAACACCTGATATCACTTCAGTTTTACTCGATGATTTGCCGTCTATTACTACGAACTGCGACCTTCCTGACAGGAAATCACGAATCCAGTCGCACAACTGAGATGATACCCCATAGCTCCGCAGCTTGATTAGAAGTTGCTTGTGAGGAACGGTGTCAAAAGCTTTCCGGAAATCTAGAAATATGGAATCAACTTGAGATCCCCTGTCGATAGCGGCCATTACTTCGTGCGAATAAAGAGCTAGCTGCGTTGCACAAGAGCGATGTTTTCTGAAGCCATGCTGATTACGTGTCAATAGATCGTTCCCTTCGAGGTGATTCATAATGTTTGAATACAGTATATGCTCCAAAACCCTACTGCAAACCGACGTCAATGATATAGGTCTGTAGTTAAATGGATTACTCCTACTACCCTTCTTGAACACTGGTGCGACCTGCGCAATTTTCCATTCTGTAGGTACAGATCTATCGGTGAGCGAGCGGTTGTATATGAGTGCTAAGTAGGGAGCTATAGTATCAGCGTAATCTGAAAGGAACCTAATCGGTATACAATCTGGACCTGAAGACTTGCCCGAATCAAGCGATTTGAGTTGCTTCGCAACCCCTAAGGTATCTACCCTTCTAAGAGACTCATGCTAGCAGATGTTCGTGTTTCAAATTCTGGAATATTCCATTCGTCTTCCCTGGTGAAGGAACTTCGGAAAACTGCGTTCAATAACTCCGCTTTAGCGGCACAGTCGTCGATAACAGTACCATCGGCACTGCGCAGCGAAGGTATTGACTGCGTCTTGCCGCTTGTGTACTTTACATACGACCAGAATTTCTTCGGATTTTCTACCAAATTTCTAGACAATGTTTCGTTGTGGAACCTATTAAAGGCATCTCGCATCGAAGTACGTGCCAAATTTCGCGCGTCTGTAAATTTTAGCCCATCTTCGGGATTTCGCGTTCTTCTGAACTTCGCATGCTTTTTCCGTTGCCTCTGCAACAGCGTTCGGACCTTTTTTGTGTACCACGGGGGATCCGTTCCATCTCTTACCAATTTATGAGGTATGAATATCTCAATTGCTGTTGCTACTATATCTTTGAATTTGAGCCACATCTCGTCTACATTCGCATAGTCAGTTCGGAAGGAATGGAAATTATCTTTTAGGAAGGCTTCTAGTGGCACTTTATCCGCTTTTTTAAATAAAATTATTTTGCGTTTGTTTCTGATGGATTTGGAAGAAATGGTATTGAGCCTAGCTACAACGACCTTGTGATCACTAATCCCTGTATCAGTCATGATGCTCTCTATCAGCTCTGGATTGTTTGTGGCTAAGAGGTCAAGTGTGTTTTCGCAACCATTTACAATTCGCGTGGGTTCGTGGACTAACTGCTCGAAATAATTTTCGGAGAAAGCATTTAGGACAATCTCGGAAGACGTTTTCTGCTTACCACCGGTTTTGAACAAGTATTTTTGCCAACATACCGAGGGTAGGTTGAAGTCCCCACCAACTATAACCGTATGAGTGGGGTATTTATTTGTTACGAGACTCAAACTTTCTCTGAACTGTTCCGCAATTGTATCATCGGAGTCTGGGGGTCGGTAGAAGGAGCCAATTATTAACTTAATTCGGCTGTTAAGTATAACCTCCACCCACACCAATTCGCACGGAGTATCTACTTCGACTTCACTACAAGATAAACCACTACTGACAGACACAAACACTCCACCACCAATTCTGCCTAATCTATCTTTCCTGAACACCGTCTGAGACTTCGTAAAAATTTCTGCAGAACTTATTTCAGGCTTTAGCCAGCTTTCTGTACCTATAACGATATCAGCTTCTGTGCTTTCTATTAGCGCTTGAAGCTCAGGGACTTTTCCAGCGCAACTACAACAATTTACAACTATAATTCCGACTGTTCCTTGATCCAAGCACGTCCTGTAATTGCCAAGCACCCTTTGACATTGCAGCCCATCCCGCACTTTCCGAGGCCTTCTAACCTAAAAAACCGCCCAGTCCACGGCACACAGCCTCCGCTACCCGTGTAGCCGCCAGGTGAGTGAAGTGAACTCCTGACCTATTCAGCGGAACCCGAAACCCCACCACCCTATGGCGCAAGTCAAGTGGTAGTGGAACGGAAATAGAACATGGTTCATTGACTGGGTCAATTGGAGCATATAGTAGGTGAAGGCAGTGGTAGCTTATCATTGTCACTGATGGTTTGCAAGAAGTTTTGTGTATGTTTGTGTGTGTGTCCATGAGGTATTGGTAAAGTTGATTTTTGTCCACATCATGGTACACCTGGACCATTGATGAATTTGTGAGGATTGATTTTTATGTGCCATCCACACTGTAGTACATTGGGACTGCCAGTAGTTACTGAAGACTAAAGACCCATTGTGGGATTTTGTGTCCATTTTGCAGCTGACTGATTCTGCTGTGCAGGAGATACCATTAGAGTCCATTGCCACGATCCATGAGAGATCTTAGGCACAACACATAGCCATATGGAATACTAATATTATGCTAATAATATTGTTGACAGCACAACTAATTGTTTTGTTAAAACTTTTCATGCAGTTATGTTTTAGAACGCTACAGGACGATATGCAGCCTAAGTTGTAGAAGATAATCACAGGTGATAGAACAAAGGCCCCAGGAATGCTATGACGACAGTCCTGAAAGAATCCAAGGACAAATTATTAGCGAAAGAAAGAAAATGTAATCAGCTACCATATGATTGTGGATATGGGTAGCAAATACAGTGATGAAGGATTTTTTTGCAGCGTTCTCTCAGGATCCATTATAATTTTCTTATCTTTTGACTTGAATGTTGTTTCTTATTGATGTTTGTGGTAATAATTTTTGTCCAAGTAATGATAGGTGTCACAATTGTATCACTTCAATTATGTTGTTACTGTAAATGTTATGCAGACGTGCATTCACACTTGAGTGAGTTCTGTTGCAGATACAGAAGGAGATTCAGAGAGGAATGTAGAGATTTGGTGTCCTTTCTTTCTTTTCTTTAAGAATGACGTTGTTCACGGCGACAATAGTGGGGAAGGAGATGGTGCGTAATCAGTGTTGGCCAGCCATTAGCACTGTAGTTGAGGGAAAATAGATGAGGTGATGAAATTAAGAGATCTACATGAAAGGAGTAGAGACATCAAGGTTTTTTGTATAGTGCATGTTCAATAGTGATGCTAGCAGGTATTGGTTTAGATAGCACATTTCATATAAGACAAATAGATGACACTTGGTACATGTATGCTTTATCCACAAATAATGTAATTTAGAATTAAGGGTTTGAATGAAGGTACACTATTACCATTTGCATATTATATCATACCACTTATCACACTTAGCCAAATTAATCATATAGATGAATGTACAGAAGAGTGAATGTGATCTCATTCTAAGAATTTTTTTCTTTCCATCTATTTTGTTAAGTTCTACAGATTTTCTTTTCTATTTTTTTTTTTTTTTTGCTGATGATTTTGTATTTGACAGTGTTCTTGTATCATTTTCATTCATGGTATTCAGTATAGATTTATGAACTCACTTAAGATTTTTGAGTATCAAAGGTAATGTAAAATTAATTAATCAAAGCACCCAATGGTAACACCAGAAATTTCGTTTTTTTTGTCAGTTTAATTTGTTTCCAGGTGCCACAGTCATTACAAAGTTCACCTTTGCTTCGTTTATCTTTCTTTTTAAAGTTAGATGGTGTGACATTGTCGTCATAAGGACTTTCTTGTTTTATTTTTCCTTGTTTGTAAAGTTCGTTAGTAGATTCACTTGTTCAGATAGGAGGGTGACTGCCTGAAGAGTGTGGATTATGTTTGGCAAGCCATTAGTGGCATGTTGTATAATTCGTTTGTATAATTTTTACAGATTGTGGAATGCAGTACAAACACAGGCACACACTGTCGAAGGTGGTAGCATGACATGAAGTGAGGCATCAAGCTTGAAGGGCAGGGCAAGATGGTGATGCCAAGTGGTGGCCTGTTTTCGATATTTGGTTTGTGTGTGAAATTCTGCTTACTGCATTTACCTTTCAATTTGATTGCTGGTTGCTGACATTTCTCTTGTATTGCATGCTGATTACATGAGTGGTTAGGGCTTAGCTTCTAGCATTGTAGTTAAATCATCCCACTATGTACTTAATTTACATTTCATACTTAATGTAACTATTTCTCTTTAACATATCTTGCATTGGGATTATGGGACCATAGTGCTTAGCTTCTAGCATTGTAGTTAAATCATCCCACTATGTACTTAATTTACATTTCATACTTAATGTAACTATTTCTCTTTAACATATCTTGCATTGGGATTATGGGAACATAGTGCTTAGCTTCTAGCATTGTAGTTAAATCATCCCAGTATGTACTTAATTTACATTTTATACTTGATGTAGCTATTTCTCTTTAACATATCTTGCATTGGGATTATGGGACCTTATTCCACATAGAACAGGCTACCAGTGAGCGTACTCTCGAGTTAGGGATTTTTCCACATCCGTGATCAGTAATCATGAAGATGAAGAGGTCCATGGTTCAAAGTGACAATATTCTAGCCAAGACCACCCACAGCTAGCAGACACTGCAGTACAGTGGACAATGACTTGTCAGCACTCATCACAGTTGCAACCACATTAAGACCATGAATGCAATGTGCTCCCAAAATTGGGAAGCCCTGACAGAGTGAGGGGAGAGAGGTTCATTTCCGATTTATGGTCTCAGCTTGTTCATCATACACTCTACGTGCTTCACACTCCCATATGCATATATTCTACAATGCAGTTTTCTCTTTCCAGGGGAATTTGTTCTGCATTCAGATAACCACTCATGTTTTGACTCATTGTTGAGTAGATTCACAGGAGTTCATTCAACTCGTGGTCATCTTTGTAACCGTTTCATTATTTCTTGATCTGCTGTGCATTCTGTTCTGATACATATAGTTTCTTAATTTTTTGTTATTATAAAATTTTGGTCTGCAGTATAAATTCACAGCTTGTGTCCATTGTGTCTGGGTAACACTTCAACTGCAATTACCCACATCACACTTTTCATGACCGAATTAAGTATTCATTTTTTATTTTATTATATTATATTATATTAATGTATTTCGCTTAATTTCTAAGTTTACTGAATAAATATGAGATTTATTCGGAAAGCGTAGTTATCTCATATTACCAGATCAAACTCTATGAATCCATAACAAATAGAGTAATTTATCCAACTGAGTGCCCAGGTCAACCACTATAAGCAATAGATGAGGTATATGGTAAGTTCAAGAACTTATTGTTTGCCGTTTCCAGTGCATGGCATTTGATTTTTCAAACAGCCTGTTTACTTCATGGGGGTAATCTGTCATTTTGTGTGATATGGGATGAAAGGATTAGCATTAAATCTAATTAGCATATCCAAGGAGCACTTGTTGAGCTAGAGGTTGTGATCACAGCCACCCAGCCTCTGGCAAAATACATACTTCAGTTATATTGCACTTGTCTCTCTTACATGTAACATTCTGTTCATATTGGATTCACGTTTTAGGTGTAGCAGAACCAAGAGTAGAACAATGGGAAAAATGCTCTATCTGTGAGCCAAAGAAAAAAGAGAAAGACACATTATATTTGCCATTGTTACAAGGAGCCAATCTGACTTCAAATTTCTACCGAGCTAGGTGGCGCAGTGGCTAACACACTGGACTCGAATTTGGGAGGACGACGGTTCAAACCCGCGTCCGGCCATCCTGATTTAGGTTTACGTGATTACCCTAAATCTTTCAGGCAAATGCAGGAATGGGTACGGCCGATTTCCTTCCCCATACTTCCCTAATCCAAATGCGACCGATGTCCTCGCTGTTTGCTTCCCCCCCCCCCCCCCCCCCAAATGAATCAATCAGTTCAAATCTCTACAAAAATGTCCAGCGAGTGCCAAGAAAATCTCTGAGAAGGAAACAAAACACCTAAAAAGTACTAGCGTAATTTTCATTGTCTGAATTTTTGAGGGATTTTTTTTATGTTTTTATAAGTACATGTGTAATAACCAATAAAATGATTGAAACGGTGTAACACTTCTTAATATTCACTACAAAATGTGAATCGCAACAAAAGTATTTGACACTGTCATATTTCAGAACTCTCAATTATATATATTTAGTGTAGGTGTTTAAGTTTGCACCTCTTTTCCCAATGAGCTGTAATTTAAAAAATCTGCATGAACTATTCATCGTGGAGGGATGTTCCGTCTATGCATATATTCTTCATTTTTTGCTCGCAGTTACCCACCCTGTTGCAAAAACAGTTGAATAACAGTTGTAAGACTTTGAATGTAAAGTGTTGTGTTTCGGACAATCAAAATTGTAAAGTATAATGTCAAACAGTGATGCCAATAAGATAATCGAATTCCTCGAGCTTGTTGGAAGATTGAAGGTTCGTATTCTCTACGCTACATATTCAGATAGTCGTTCTATCGCAGACGATGTACATTATTATGGTTACCAAGTCGTGCAGCCGGCTTACTTTTTGAATGTCTGTGGAAACTGTTCGTCCTATAATCTCGTTCTCTCTTAGTTAGTCATCACGAAAATAATCATCACAGCAGTGGATATTGTTGACTTGTAGTGCAGTTTCACGAAGTAACAAAACAAATTCGCTATTTTCGTTTGTTCGTACACACAACTCAGAAAGATTTAATTGACAAAAATTTCATTGCATGCCAGTTCCTTGCGTTGTTACGCGAACCTTAACATTCATAGGATTGTTTTTTGTCGTTGTAGACCCTGTATGAATGCTATATTCTCCCACATAAACTTGTGATATAAGTTTTTTTTAACATTTGTATGGTGTTTTTATTGGAGATTCCGTCTTTCGTTCTGTTACCACTGTACCTTGTTAGTTGATTATTACATGATGTGTTTTGATTTAATGAGTTTTCACTTAACAAGTATTGCATTTGCTACTAATAATCTAGGCCATATACCATATCTGACAGAAGTGTCCGTTGCCAAGCTAATAAAGGATTTATGTCTTAGTAGTCTTCCGTCCTTGACTTAAAATTTACCTGATTTCGATTTTTGGCTATTTCGTTTGTTTTTGTTGTGTTTTTTTTTTCTCTGCAAATGCTATCTAGAGCTACAGTGTTGATCATTCTGTACACACTGTCTAATCTAATAATACAACATGGTCAAAATTAATACAGGCTGGGCTCAGTGCCTGTTCCAGTTTTCCTGATGCAATGAATATGTGGATTTGTTAGATCTAGGTAAATACTCCATTTGGTTCTTCTACAATGCAGCCCCCTATTGAATGATAAACTGAGTCTGTGCCCTTTCTGAAGGCCTGATTAATATGCTGCTGAAGAAACAATAAATAGGAATGAGTTCGAGCGAAGGGAGGGGGATGAGAGCACATAGTTAGGCTATCAAAAAAAATACAGTTAGTGTGGCTATTCCAAAAGGTGTAAAAATTTTCACTTGATAATACTTGTCTGGCCTTCCATCCAGGGGATTATTTCTTGATCTATTTGATTCAGGATAGATTAGAAGTTACAGTTAGTGTAGGTTTTTTCCTTATACGTTTATATGATTCTCTATACTTTTATTGCCAGTATAGCATTACAGAAGGCAGAAATATGAAATAGTGGAACGAAAACTCAAAAATGGAAAAAATAATATCCACACATGCTCAGTCGTTACAAATTGTAAACTTAATTAGAAAGGTGCAAGTTGAAATATAAAAACAGATACCTGTGCAGTACAATAATGGGGAACGCACGAAAAGAAAAATTTAAGAAACCTGTTTTTTACTCCAATTCAGCATACAGTTTGAATTTGTCAAGCAGTTGTTGCCAAAGTATTCGAAATGAGGCAAGTAATATCTAAGTAACCACGTGATTTTTGGTCCTGAAACTTATTCCAACAAGAAATACAAATATGTTCATTTGTATAAATATTACATTGTAATTTTTAAGAAGCCTGCAGTAAATATAACAAATACTTAATAAAAATTATTTTCAGCATATACAGAGAACTGGCTGGATTTTAAGACATGTAAATAATCCAGAAAGCATCGCAGGACACATGTACCGAATGGGAATATTGTCTTTCTTAATTGATGAAAAGGATGGTCTTGATAAAGACAAGTATGTATTAACAGGCAACTTTTTATTTGATTCTCAAGTTGCTAATTATAGGAAATGTAAGAATCCAATTTTGTTCCAGGTGTATCAAAATGTCTCTTGTGCACGATCTAGGAGAGTGTATTGTTGGTGACTTGACGCCACATTGTGGAATCCCAGCTGCAGAAAAACATCGTAGAGAGACACTTGCAATGAGGGAGTTGGCCAGTTTAGCAGGAAATGCAGGGACAGAGATGTTCAATCTATATAAGGTTTCCTTCAAAACCCTTAAAATATTAAAGTAACCAACTGTTTATCATTTAAATAATAACAAGTACTTGTTCTTTCCTGACAAGCTGATTTCAATGTAAATCAGTAACTATTTTAATATGGATAGAGGAAATCTGTAACAGTATTCAGAAGGATGTAAAAGCAGGTGTGCTGCTTCCCGGCAGAGGAGAGGAAAGGACTCGAGGGAAAGAGTCTCAAGGCTTATCTAAACAGTAAGTCTCTGTTGTCCAAGGGTCTTGAGTGATTTTTCCTGTATCATTAAGCATCTCCAATCTCTCTTCCCGCAACATCTTCCTCTGTTCTGCAAGAAGTAGGAGAACATGGTTCTCCCTCTCCCCCCTAAATTTTGTTATTACTGTCCTAATTAATATTTATTTTGTCATTGGTGCTGAGAGCTATCTATCTCCTCTCTCCTGTCTGCTGGTGTGCAATTACGAACATGGACAAGCTGTGTGGAGGGTGAAAGTTTTTACCAAGGTGTACAGGACTTTTCATCATTTTCATTTCTTTTGTTTGTATTACTTCAGTACCAAACTAAGCACTGAAACTTATGTTATTAGCATAGTACACTATTGATTTTGACATACATTCTCTCATTTACTCTAATATGTAACAGACTACTTTTGTAACCATGAGAGAGATGCTCTATCCCTGCAACTTTTTATCTTATAGTAGTTCAGTATGAGTTTTTGATGATCTGTCTGTGATGACACTTGTTTTTGTGTGGTTGGATACCATATTGTCCTGGGTTCATTAATTTAAAAACTTTTGTTAGACGGCATTAGTAAAAAAACACCATTATTCATGTTTTCTGTAGAAGCACATGGAAATGATTATCAGTTAATCTGTTGCTGGAATAGAAAAAGCCATGCGGGATTAGCCCAGTGGTCTAAGGTGCTGCAGTCGTGGACTGTGCGGCTGGTCCCGGTGGAGGTTAGAGTCCTGCCTCAGGCATGGGTGTGTGTGTTTGTCCTTAGGAAAAATTAGGTTAAGTAGTGTGTAAGCGTAGGGACTGATGACCTTAGTTGTTAAGTCCCTTAAGTTACAAAAAGAAGAGAGATTGGCAGCAGTCTTTGAAAGCGTTTTTGATGCACGCTGTGCAAGAAAATTTTCCGCTACCTGTAATCTTTTAATACTGTCTGTCTCACGTAAATAATTCACCAGAGACGGATAAACTTTGTATTCTGTGTTCTTCCCTCTACTTCCCATTCATAATATTTACCTGCCACTATTGTTACAAGTGACAATACTGAGGACTCTTATATTTGGAAAATTAGAGTGTGACTCTGTAATCTTCTGATCTTGGTAAGTTGTTCATTAAAATAATTGTCAGTCATGACACTGTAACAGTCTCTGTCTCCCATACTTAACAACACCAAGTCACAAAAGCATATCCATGCACCAGTCACCTATTACAGCCTTTATACTGGATATGATCTCCCTACGTACCATAACTTAGCTGCTTTCTGCAAAGTAGTTTTTACCACCCTTTAGAAATGAAACTGCTGGAAACCTAAAACGCTAACAGCCTCCAGGCTCCTTATAATGTCCTCTAAAGGTTCAGCAAATAGTCGCAAGATAAAAGTTCAAACATACGAAGCCCTGCAGGAGGCTCACAGTCCTTTCGTGAGTTTGTGCGTGGTGCACACGGGGCCCCGAGCTATTGCAGCTCATTCTTCATTCCCTAGCTGCATTTCCTTCTCCCTGCCCCCTCCCTGTTGTCATCTCCTTCCCCCCTCTCGGTGTTCTGATTTATGCCGACCTGGGTATTCCCCTGGTTTCCTGTATTGGTTGCAATTTTGTTCCTTTTGCCTGTTTTTTTCACCCTTTTGGCATTTCAGTCCCCCCTTGAGGTTTGACCTCCAAAATTTTGTGTTTTTAGTGTGAGGCATACGGGGAAGAACTCCCTCCCTAGCATCTACAATGTGAATTCCCGTCCCCCCTCCCTTCTCCACTGTAGCCCCCTTCCTGTGGTGGGGTTATTATGTACCCATATGGCTGAGTCCCCTGACAACACAGGGATCACACTACTGATACCTATGTTGTTCCCTTCCCGTGTATGCCAAGGAGTGGTTGTTTGTCTTCTTGGAGCAACAGAACTCCCGGCAATGGCTGCTGTGCCAGACAACCCTTGCTGTGGCTGGGTAGTACCCATGGGGAGAGCCCCTGGTCGGAGTGGGTGATATCAGGGCGGATGCTTGGTGCATTAAATGTATCGAGCTGGAAAAATCTGACCATTCTCACACGGCCATCTCTTCTAATGGTGAAGAATCCTTAAATGCTGCCTCGTATGACCTGACAGCCTTCCCTTCCCTTCCCTGGCTACCCCATGGAAGGAGGGCCTGGCGTGCCGTCTTGGGCTGAAACACTTTGCCAGTTACCTCGTCTGTACTAGGATAGTTGGGGACACTTTCACCACCACAGAGTCATTGTTTTTTGTGAAAAATATCAAGGAAAAGTTTGGTAGAGTCTATTAGTAAAATGCAGTCAGGCTCCCTGTTGATCAAAGCTTCTTCTGCCACCCAATCTGCAGCTCTTCATGCGTATGATCGTCTTGTCAACATCCCAGTGTGTGTCATTTCTCACCAATCTCTGAATATGGTCCAGGGCGTCATTTTTCACAGGTAGGACCTCATCCTGCAAACTGATGAGAAACTCTGGGCCAGTCTGTAGCAGCGCATGGCGTTAATTTTGTTCGACATGTGCAGAAGGGTTGCAAAGGCAACCACACCAATACTTGCACCTTCATTCTGGCTTTCGAGGGGATACTCTCCCAGAGAAGGTCAAGGTTATGTGCTACATATGTGACGTGAAGCTGTACATCCCTCCACCTATGCGGTACTTTCGGTGCTTGCGTTTTGGTCATATGTCTTCCCACAGTATGGCAGACCCTTTGTGTGGTGACTGTGGTCACCCAATCCATGAGGGAAGCCCTTGTATTCTGCCGCCTGTGTGTCAACTGTGCTGACCTCCACTCTCCTCGCTCACCGAATTGCCAAACTTACTAGAGAGAAAAGAAGACATAAGAATACAAGTCCCTAGATCGCCTGTCTTATGCTGAGGCTCGCCAAAAGTATGAGAGACTCCATCCAGTGTCCCTATCTTCAACTTTTGCCTCTGTTACTTCCTTTCCTCCTCCTCCTCCTCCTCCTCCTCCTCCTCCTCCTCCTCCCCCTCCCTCGTCCTTACCCCAGCCCCACTCCTTTCTCCCCTCCTTCTCCCCTGCAGTTCCGATGACTTCCTGTCACGGAGTCGCTCTCCCTCCCCATGTGTCCTGCCCTCCTCCGCCTCAGAAAGAGAAGAAGAAGAAACATAAATCCCACAACAAGGCTCCCCCCCCCCCCCCCCCCCCTGTGCCCCTATAAGTGCCCAACTCCCCTCTTGCAACTTGTGTCTGACATCTTATTTGTTGATGTCACTCCATCCTCGTCAGTGACAACTACTGACAAAGTTACCTGATCTCCTCCTTGGCTCCTTCATGCCTATCTAGGACTCATGCCACACGATCGTGCAGTTTAACTGCAACGGGCACTATTGTCGCCTAATGGAAATGCAACATCTTGTATCATCTTATTCTGTGTTCTGTCTTGTTCTCCAAGAAACACTCATCCGTGATGACCACTCTCCAACTTCCTGTGGTTATTGGGCGTTCTGTCGGAACTGTGCTGGCCTTGGGATAGCATCTGGTGGGGTCTGCACCAGTGATAGTGGTTAGAGTGCACATGACTCTGGCAATCACCCTTTGGAATGTCTACCTCTCTCCAGGTCGGCCACTTGCTTATGTTGCACTATCTACCTTAATCCAGCAACTCCCGTTCTCGTTTATCCTTTTTGGGGATTTCAGTGCCCACTATCCACTGTGGGGGAGTGTCACTTCAACGGGTCGAGGTAGCCTATACCCCCGCCGGCGAAACATTGCACTTGACAGTTCTCTTTTTGTCTAGTTAGGTTGGCTATACTGTAATAGCGATGTTGCAACAGCAGCCTCTATACACACAGCAGACGATACAGTTTTCCGTCCCGTCTCGTAAATGCAAGCGATTGAGCAATTACAATGTATATAAAAACTCGTTTTTAGTTGTACTACAATGACAGGAAGTAAACAACCGTATAATAATGCATGTAAAAGCATAACAATGCGCACCCTTTCGATAACGGAGCAAAGAAATACAAAAAACAAGCATCTGACGACTGGTACTTTAAAATCAATAATGTACGTAGTTTACAAAATAAATAATAACCGAGATTGCAATAAATAACCAATATTAGAATTTTTTCACTCACCAATTTACAGCGATAATGGCGCAATTCCATCCAGCTCGCCATCGTCACTGTTGTCCGATTCATCGCTAAAACCGTCTTCATCGTCGTCATCGGCAAGACAAATCATTAATTGTTCATGGCCACTGATAATGCCTTCTATTGTCTGTGCTGCTCGTATAAGCTTCTCGACGTGCTCTACTTTTTTTCTCCATGAGGCTGCATCCACAGTCACAAGAGCTTCACGCAACAGCTTTTCCACCTCTGTTATTGTAAAGGACTTGTTGTTGTTCCTTACATACATTTTTACGTCACTCCATACTAACTCAATAGGGTTGAAATGGCAGTGATATGGTGGCAGCCTTATTACAGTATGACCCTGCTCCTTGGCAATTTCGTCTACTACGTATGTAGGTGTCGTAGGCTTATTTTCTTTAACAAGAGAATATAACAGAACCTTTGTCATACCCATATCCGCTGCAATATTTCGATCCTGTAACCACTGCACCATAACTTCTTTCCGATCATTTGTAGTTGGGGCTTTGTTCTGTATCACCGAATGATATGGAGCATTGTCCATTACAATTGTTGTAGGGACAGGAAATTGTTTTAAAACGTTCCTGAACCACTCAACAAATCGTGCGTGATCCATATCTTCATGGTAATCACCAGTCTTTTTTGATCTAAAAACTAAAAGTGTGTCAGGGACAAAACCACTGGAGGAGCCTGCATGGACCACAATTAATCTAGCTCCTCTTCCCGTCGGCTGATGGCCGCTACTGCTGGGTGTGTTATCCGTCCAACATTTACTGACAGCTTCCCCGGCATTAACCCACGTTTCGTCTAGCCAAATTATGGAATGAATGTCTCTGCCCACAATTTTGTGCAAGAAAATGCTACGAGCGGTAACAATATGTGCCCTCTCTAACAGTACTTTGCGTCCGTCTAGCGTTTTGTAACGGAAACCCATATTTTTTAGCACAATTTTTAGTGATGTTTTACCACCCCTGAAGAGTTCACTTTCTTTTAAAGAGATTAATAACTTAGCTACAGTCGGATACTCTTTTCTGCTGTAGTAAGCATAAACATGCCTACGAACTGCATCAGTCTGGAAAGAATCTAAATCTGTGACAGGACTTCGCCGCTTTTTCTTCTTTCCCGGGGTTGATAAAAATGTATTATTTGATCCAGACAGCTCGGAATCATTACGGCTCACTTCAGTATCTTCCAAGTTTTGTAGTAATACTCCCTTACTTACTACCGTTCTTGCACTAATACCAAGAGTTTTCGACGTATGTTCCACCACTTTGTCGGCAGGAATTGATGGCTGTCCATGAATGCTTACGTAGTTTTTCTCCTGCTCGTAAAACTCAAGAGTTCTGCGTAGCAACTCCAGTGCCTGGCTGTTTAGTGGCACCCCTCGACGCAAAGGATTGTCACTAGGTGAACGAAGTCTTTTCGGTGGCATTTTCCAAGTACGTAAACTCACAACGTAACAAAAGTCACAACGATATAGCACACAGTACAACGAAAACACGCGGTAAACAACACGCAACTCACGTTGTATACACATGCACTAAACAAAGCCGGCAACGCGGGAACTTTGACGTCACAGCACGTGAGTAACAGCAGTGCTCACTGCGCTGTGATTGGCTGGCGCCCCACGCTGAACGCCTAGCGCCTATCGTTCTTCACTTGTTACTCTGTTACGCTGCCAACTTCGTACGCAAACGTCAAGTGCAATGTTTCAGCGGCCCGGGTATAATCAACCAGCTTATCACGGGCTTCGATTTGTCTCTCTTCAATGGTGGTTACCCTACCCACTTGAGTGCCACTCGTGACACCTTCTCTGCTATCGATCTCAGGCTCTCCTCCCCTGTCCTCGGGGCTTCCCTACATTGCTCATCCCATGATGGCCTTTGTGACAGTGACCACTTTCCAGTGACTCTATGTCGTGGTCCACCTGCCTTTTTATTTCTTTGTTTGTTGATTGTCGTCCTCGGTGTCGATGTACAGCGTTGCTACACTGGCTGAAAAATGGGTTGTGTGTTGTGACACTGACTACTGTAAATTATTTATCCAATAGGTGCACGTGTGTTACACAGTACTTTTATTTCACTGTTCACAACCCCCTAATAATACACAATTATAGGTGTATGGCCAGTGCACTATTGTTTAAACTTTCCATAAGCCTCATTAATAGTTTTGCCAGCGAAACTCCACATACTGCTACGATAGTTTACTGTTGAACAGCTATGAGCAGTAAGACCTAAGCACAAAGTTCAGTTATTGAAGAATAGTCAGGTATGTATGGAGCAGACACTGTCACTTTTTTTACACATGGCCTAATTGTTTAACACTTGTTCCACAGTTAATTTGAAGCATTGTTGTTCTAACCAGCACAGGTTACTCAAATGAAACTCGGATGTGGACTGACTGTCTTGTGACCAAAAATCGGGCTCTTATATATCATCGCAATAATTTGTACTGAAACCACACATTGTTTGAAGTAAAAGTAAAACTTAATTCATTAAATTAACTGAATACATCGGAAAATTGGTTCTTTTTAACAGTTTCTTCTGCTATGAGGTTTAGGCCGAATTATTTGTTTAAATCGTGAAATTAACAAATACAGCTATGTGAACAATACTTTTGCAAAACTGTTAATTACTTTGGAATTAATGAAGGGCTGATTTTGTTAACATGTTCCTGAACAGAGCCAAATAGATACTTTGCGATTACTAACATTTCGTCTTCCAAATGTTCACAATTATTACAGAATTTATATTTGTTTATATGTCAACAATAGAATTTAAGTTATGAAACAATTACTGATTTCGCCCTGTACTGAAAGATACTTATTACCAATAGTCAAAATAAATTAGGAAATCAATTACATACCTAAAACTAAACACAAAATTAGATCTGGTGTTGTATTCTTTAAAATTGAGGGTCAACCTTTTTCTTTAATGAAAATGCAGATTATATTCACATATGTTAATGATAATTAGTTAAAAGTAACAAAACGAATTTAAGGAGGCACATGACAAAACAAGAGGGGAATTAAAAATATCCGAACTTGTTTTGTTACAACTATCATTCCCCTGCTGCCGCCAGGCAGACAGGCCCTCACGTTGGCCATTCTGCAGGGCCAATTGGCCTTTAGACATGTCTGCTGTCCACTTTGACAGCTCCCTCTCGAATTCCATTGATGTAGTCGTGCAAGGCATCTCTGCTGCTCTTCTTCATGCTGCTGGCACTGCTGTCCCCCTATCCACAGGGCTCCCTCATCATCGGCTGGTACCATGGTGGACCAAGGACGTCACAGTCGCTGTTCAGGACCGCCAACGGGCACTAAAGTAATTTAAGTGACACCCCTCCAGACCAACCTCCTCACTTTTAAGCGTCTCTGAGCTAAGGCTCCTTAGCTTATTAAGCGGTGTAAAAAGAAATGTTGGGAGCAGTATGTTTCCTCCCTGAGGGGTGTATGCCTCTTTATCACAGGTTTGGTCAGAGCTCCGTAGCATTCTGGGCCACCAGCAAGTCAACTGTCCAGGGCCTGAACCTCCAAGGAACTCTGTGCACTGATCCATTGGTCCCCGCAGAACACCTTGCGATACACTTTGTGACAGCGTTGTTGTCCACTCCCTACCGTCCTACCTTTCTCCAGCAGAAACGCAGAGTTGAACAGACCCTCCTCTGTTTCATCCCACACCACATTGAGCCCTATAATGCACCTTTTGCTGAATGGGAATTGGAGCAGGCTCTTAGCTCTTCAAGAGACACAGCCACAGTGCCAGATTCCATTCACAATCAGATGTTTCAACACTTGGACGTTCTCCAGAGGCAACAGCTCCTCAGGGTCTTCAATCACATCTGGCTCATGGGTGCTTTCCTGTCACAGTGGCGAGACAGTATAGTTATCCACATCCTTAAGCTCGGAAAAAAACCAACGTCTCTAGATAGCTACCACTCCATTAGCCTTACGAATGTGCTTTGTAAACTGCTCGAAGGGGTGGTCAACTCCAGATTATGTTGGGTACTCGAATCTCGGGGCCCTTTGTCACCGTATCAGTGTGGCTTCTGGGTAGGGCGCTTTTCAACTGACCATCTACTCCTATTGGAATCAGCCATCTCACAGACTTTTACTCACTGCCGGCACCTTGTTGCAGTTTTCTTTGACCTAAATAAGGTGTATGATGTGGCTTGGTGCCATCAAATTTTAGTTACACTCCCTGACTGGGGCTTCTGTGGTCCCCTTTGGATTTTTATCCATGTTTTTATCTTATCAACTCTTCCAGGTTTGAATTGGCACTTCACTCAGCACCTCTTAGATTCAGGAGGATGGTATCCCATAGGGTTCTGTGCTAAGTGTCACACTCTTCTTCATTGCCATAAATAGGCTTGTGACCTCTGTTGGGCCTCTGGTTTCCCCGGCATCGTACGTTGACGATTTTTGCATATGATGTATCACTCACTCAGTGGCGTTTGCTGAGTGCCAGCTCCGAGACGCCATCTGACGGGCACTGCCCATGGCTTCCAGTTTACCACTCCTAAATGTGTGTTATGCATTTTTGTCGTCGACTCACAGTACACCCTGATCCAGAACTTTATTTAGACAAGCAGCTCCTTGATGTTGTAGCACAGTCTCATTTCTTGGGCCTTATTTTTTATAACAAGCTGACATGGCTGCCCCACATTTGCCACCTAAAGACTACATGCATGTGGAAGCTTAATGCTATCTGCCTCTCGGCCCACACATCTTGGGGTGCAGACCATTCCACTCTTCTCCATCTTTACTGTGCTCTGGTCTTGTCCAGACTTGATTATGATAGTTGGGTTTATGGCACAGCAGCTCTTTCCCCTTTGAAAATCCTTGACCCTGTCTATCGTTGTGGGGTGCGTCTGGCTATTGGTGCTAGTGGCACTAGTCCTGTTAATAGTCTCCTCACAGAAGCAGGGATTCCCAATATACACATCCGACAGAGCCAACTCCTTGTTTCTTATGCAGTCGCCATTTGCCAGTTCCCTGACTATCCTGTGTACCCTGTGCTCTTCGCCAGTTAGGGATCTCTCCCTTCCAACACCTGCCCGTGGGTGGGATTGCCGGTTGGCATGCGTCTCACTACCCTGTGTCGGGATCTCCACCTGCACTCATTAGACTGCACCCTGTGTCTTTCCTCCCATACCCTCCATTGGACGGTGTCTAGACCATGGATTAGGACTGATCTCTTCCAGGGTCCTAAGGTCTGTTACTTCTATGGTTTACCGGCGTCTTGTATGTGCCATCCTTGCAGAGTTCCAAGGTGCCACCATCTTTTGCACTGATGGTTCTAAGACTACTGATAAGGTGGGATATGCTTTCACATCTCCTACCAGCTTCAAGCACCATTTGTTGCCAGGTTCCTGTAGTGTATTTACAGAAGAGCTTCTAGCCTTCCTTTTTGTTTCTCATGCCTCCGTCCATAGTGTTCTAATTATTCCGACTCCATGAGCAGGCTATCGATCGATGCTACTCTCGTCACCCATTGGTCTCTCCCATCCATGACGTTTTCTCTGCCCTTGAGCGTGCCGCCTGTTCAGTCCTCTTTCTCTAGGTCCCAAGTCATGTGGGAATCCCAGGGAATGAATTGCTGACCATTTGGCTAGAGAAGCAGGTACCCACATTTCCTTTCACAATGCCAGCTGTGGATATGGGGATCTACATCAAATCTCCCTGTGCCCAACGGTGAAACGCCATCTGGAGCCCTACTGCTCATAGTAATTAACTCCGCACAATCATTGACAGCCACTAGAAAAAGGGTCACCTTCAATATAGAGCCTTGCAGGACCCCATTCTGTTGTATAAGGAGAGAGTAGGAAGCACCAACTTGAACCTGGAAAGTAGGGTCAGACAAAAAGCCTGAGACAAAAATTGAGAGTTGGCCACACACACTCCAATCATTGAGGGCAGCAAGGTTGTGGTGATGCCCCTTGCAGTCATAAGCCCCTTGTAAGTCAAAGAAGACAGCTGCAAAATTTTGACATCAGTCAAAAGCTGACCGAATAGCTGACTCCAAATTGTTAGCAGCAGAGCGGCCTTGGCAAAAACAACCCTGGGACGAAGCCAAAAGACCCCGAGGCTCAAGGTACCAGCATAGCTGTTGGCTCACCACATGTTCGAGCAACTTCAAGAGAACATTCGTGAGGGTAATTGGGCAACAATCAATGTTCATCTCAAGGGGGTGTTAACCCGATTTGCATTTGATTTAGCTAGCAGCCACAATCCCTACAGATGGGGATGGCGTTGCAACACGAAGACATGTGCCCATACCACATGCATTTGTAGCAGCATAGAAGGAGTATACAGCTTGATATTACAGTTGGCTACCAGAATGCCGACTTTGGATGTGGCAGTAGTTTCACTGGACCTTCTGTTGACTCTACACCAACAGATGTTGGAGGCCTGAAATGCGGACTGGTGCGTCCTGGTTTCTGTGAATAAGTTGCAAACGATGAAGGAGACTACAGCCACGTAGCAGTCTTCCCTTTGTGCTTCTTGCGGAGAATCTGCTGTCCTCAGTTCGCTTCGCATTGGCCACATTTGGATGACCCACAGCCACATCTTCCAATGTGAGGATCTGCCTCAGTATCAGTGTGCTGCCCTTCTCTAGGGGGCCCACATCCTACTGGATTGCCCTAATGTGGCTACCTCACGGCGATACCTTAAACTTTCTGTCTCCCTACTACTGGCACTAGCAGACGACACTAAAGTGGCTAATTTGATTTTGAATTTAACTCATGAAAGTGGGTTTTACTCCTCGCTGTAATGTAGGGCACATTAGCCTCATCAGCCTCCTGAGGGATTGGAGAGGTACCCCATCACCTGCTCTGTGGTCTGGTGTGGCTACTACCCTTCCCACATTTTTAATCTTCTCAGTCTTTTACATTTGTTATTTCTTGCCAGACTCATTGTCATTGTTCTCTGTGCTGAGATTTTATCTGTTTTCTGTAGCTAGTCTCCATGTGGTAACAGAGGGTGTGGAAGCACCGGTCAGGTGCAGAGGGTGTGTCTCTGGTTGCATATGTCCCGGGGACCTCCAGTTGCTTTGTGGGTGAGGCAACTCTCCCACCTTCACCCTTTTACACCTCTCTCACTTCGGGGCTTCTGTCTCATGACTTTCTTGATTCTCTTATACAGTGGAGTCCATTGGGATTTGTTCTGTGTCCCTCCTCTCTGGGGCTGTTCCTGGCTTGACACACACACAGAATCTTGTAGTTTGGCCCCTTTAACCCAACCATCCACCCATCCATCTCTTTTGCAAATTATTTGTTAGAAATGTGTCCAACAATGCCATTTGTGAGTTACTGGAAAATATTAATGATACAGATTATTTTAGTGAAAGTAGCAGCAGTTCAGAAAGTGACAGTGATGTTCTTGCTGGTATATTGATTGAAAATGAAGACAGGATGAAAAATACACACTACACTGAAGTGATTGCACTTGAAGCACTACAGCTGCTACCACATCCTTCTCATTACGTGCATGGACCAAAGCATATGCCACCAGTGGACTCTACTGCAGTCGAATATTTCAAATTATGTTTCACTGCTGTGTTACTTCAGCTATTTGTCACCAAGACAAATCACTCGGCTAAGTAATTTGTATTCTGTAAATATGCCCCTACTTTGTCTAGCCCATAAAAAAAATGGAAGGATGTCACAATAGCTGGTGTAAGAGGAGTTACAGCTTGCTTACTGAATATGAGATTTAACAATAGGTCTAACTTCATTTTCGTGCTGGAGACCAAACCTTGGAAATGGCATAGACGGTTTTCCATCTAAGGCATTTCCAAGGTTTGGTAAAATGTATTCTGCTCCAAAACATAATTGGTAGGTGAAACACAAGTGCAGAGTGTAACTTAGTGTGCAGGTATTATAATCATTATCTCTGTAAATTACAGTAAAATTTCAATATTTTTATGTCATTTAACTCAGAAATGTGTGTAGATTTTATGGATGTTAGTGTGCTTTCTTCAAATCAAGTGTAATTTTAATTATATGGAAACAAAATCAAATTTATACTACTTTTTAAAATATTTTATTTCACCACTTATAAACAATTCAAAGTGAAGAAATTTTACAGTCTGGGTACACCATAGTAAACCACATACTTTTGTGGGTAAGTGGTATTTTTTCTTATTTTTAAATTGAATGCACCACGATATATATGGCAGCTTAAATAAGTATAATAAAGTATGACATTGACTGCAAAAAGGTTAGTGGTTCTTAATCCGGTTGTAAATCGTTCCAGTTGTGATGAATCCTCTTTCAGTACTGTAGGTTATTTTCATTCCATTTGTTTAGAACTAGTGACTTTCATACCTGTTCCACATTCTTATCATCATAAATCATATGCAGATCACTGCTCAGCACATTTGCTCACATTTTAGCTTTACATTTCCAAGATTGTTGTTTTTTGTTTTTATGCATGGAAAATAAAATGGAATCTCTCTCTCTCTCTCTCTCTCTCTCTCTCTCTCTCTCTCTCTCTCTCTCTCTCTCTCTCTCTGTGTGTGTGTGTGTGTGTGTGTGTGTGTGTGTGTGTGTGTGTGTGTTCTCTTTCACACAGGGAGAAATTATCTTCAGTAGTGGTTGTCATATTTGTCAAATACCAACAAAAAATTCAGTTAATGTTAAGGATAGTGTAGATTTTAATTAGAAGATTTAATTTCTGCCCAGCTGTCATTATAATTTTTGAATTGTTCATAATGTTTTAGGAATATGAAGAGCAAAAGACACCAGAAGCAAAGTTTGTAAAAGAGTTAGATAGGTTTGACATGGTTCTCCAAGCTTTTGAATACGAAAAATCTGAAAAACGACCACATGGCCTACAAGACTTTTTTGATTCAACAGAAGACAAATTTAGTCATCCAAAGATGCTAACATTAGTAGATGAACTCAAAAAACAGAGATCCGTCTTTGAAACATTATATCAACAAACGGATAAATAGTGTTATTTTAGGCATTACCAAATTGTACGTACATGTATCATTTGTGAAGAATACACTAAAATAAATACATTTTAAAGCAGATGTGTAAATTTTTTTCATCTCCAAGTCTTCTCCTGTTTTGTAAAACAGTGATACTCTGCAAATTACACAATTTATTGTGGCTTTAAGATTCACAACTTTGTAATGAACTGAGTGTTATGATTGCTAGAAAAGTTTGAAATTGTTTTAATTAATGTAAAGTGCTAGGACTGCAAAAACTGTAACACATGAGAGAGGAAAAATGAATGTTTCAGTACCTAGAGGAATAATGCCAATATCAATCAGACCTAAAATGTTTCTCATCTAAAGAAGGTATGAGGTATTGTTCCATATGTAATTGTTAAAGCAAATTGTAATTCAGATATCTGTTCCAAATCCTTTCTTTTTGGAGACAAGTTTTGAGTCATCAGTTTTCTGACTGGTTTGTTGCGACTTCTCACAAATTCCTCTCCTCTGCCAAACTCTTCATCTCAGAATAATAATTGCAACCTACATTCTCAATTATTTGCTGGATGTAATCCAGTCGACATTTTCTTTTTCAGTTTTTACACTCTACGGCTCTCTCTAATACCGTAGAAGTTATTCCCTGTTCTACCACCCTGTCCCTTCTTCTTGTGAGTTTTTTCCAGATATTACATTCCTCACCGATTGTCCAGAGGACCACCTCATTCTTTACCTAATTTACAACGTTATTCTGTAGTACCATATCTCAAATGCTTTGATTCTCTTCTGTTCTCGTTTTTCCACAGTTCACATATCACTGCCGTACAATGCTCTGGTCCAAACATACTTTCTGAGAAATTTCTTCCTCAAATTAAGGGCTATGTTTGATATTAATAATCTTCTCTTGGATTTGAATGCCCGCTTTGACAGTGTTAGTCTGCTTTTTATGTCATCCTTGCTCTCTCCATCGTGAGTTATTTTGCTGCCTAGGTAGCAGAAGTCCTTAACTTTGAGTACTTTGTGATCACCAGTCCTGATATTAAGTTTCTCACTGTTCTCATTTTTGCTACTTCTAATTACTTTCGTCTTTCTTCGATTTATTCTCAATCCATATTCTGTAATCATTAGATTGTTCCTTCCATTCAGCAGATCATGGAATTCTTCTTCACTGTCAGAGGATTGCAGTGTCATCAGTGAATATTTATCATCGATATCTTTTCACCTTGAATTTAATTCCACTCTTGAATCTTTTCTTTTCATTTCCATCATCGCTTCTATTACCTGTACGGCCCTAAAGCTTACCCCTGTTTGTCTCAGAATTCCAAACTTTTTGCACCATTTGACACTGCCGAATACTTTTTTCAGGCGACGAATCCTATGATGTGTCTTTATGTTTCTGTAGCCTTTCCTCCATCATCCACAATCTCAAAACTTCCTCTCTGGTGCCTTCACCTTTCCGAAAGTCAAACTGATCGTCAAGCTAATACATCCTCATTTTTCTTTTTCATCCTGCTGTATATTATTCTTGTCAGCAGCTTGGGTGCATCAGCTGTTAAGCTGGTTGTGCAATAATTCTCACAGTTGTTGACTCTTTCAATCTGCAGAATTGTGTGAATGACGTTTTTCCGGAAGTCAAATGGTATATCACCAAACTCGTGCATTCTACACACCAGTGTGAATAGTTGTTACGTTGCAACTTCCTACATCTACATACATACTCCGCAATCCACCATACAGTGTGTGGCGGAGGGTACCCCGTACCACAACTAGCATCTTCTCTCCCTGTTACACTCCAAACAGAATGAGGGAAAAATGACTGCCTATATGCCTCTGTAAGAGCCGTAATCTCTCTTAGCTTATCTTTGTGGTCTTTCCACGAAATGTAAGTTGGCGGCAGTAAAATTGTACTGCACTCTGCCTCAAATGCTGGTTCTCTAAATTTCCTCAGTAGCGATTCACAAAAAGAATGCCTCCTTTCCCCTAGAGACTCCCACCCGAGTTTCTGAAGCATTTCCGTAACACTCGCGTGATGATCAAACCTACCAGTAACAAATCTAGGAGCCCACCACTGAATTGCTTCTAAGTCCTCCCCCAATCTGACCTGATAGGGATCCCAAACATTCGAACAGTACTCAAGAATAGGTTGTATTAGTGTTTTATAAGCAGTCTTCTTTACAGATGAACCACATCTTCCCAAAATTCTACCAATGAACCGAAGATGACTATCCGCCTTCCTCACAACTGCCATTACATGCTTGTCCCACTTCATATCGCTCTGCAGTGTTACGCCCAAATATTTAATTGATGTGACTGTGTCAAACGCTACACTACTAATGGAGTATTCAAAAATTACAGGATTCTTTTTCCTATTCATCTGCATCAATGTACATTTATCTATATTTAGAGTTACCTGCCAATCTTTACACCAGTCACAAATCCTGTCCAAGTCGTCTTGTATCCTCCTACAGTCACTCAACGACTGCACCTTCACGTACACCACAGCATCATCAGCAAACAGCCGCACATTGCTCTTCTCCCTATCCAAGGGATCGTTTATGTAGACAGAAAACAACAGCGGACCTACTACACTTCCCTGGGGCACTCCAGGTGATATCCTCACCTCTGATGAACACTCACCATCGAGGACAACATACTGGGTGCTATTACTTAAGAAGTCTTCGAGCCACCCGCATATTTGGGAACCAATCCCATATGCTCGTACCTTAGTTAGGAGTCTGCAGTGGGGCGCCGAGTCAAACACTTTCTGGAAGTCAAGGAATATGGCATCTGTCTGATACCCTTCATCCATGGCTCGCAAGATATGTGAAAAAAGGGCGAGTTGCGTTTCGCAGGAGCGATGCTTTCTAAAGCCGTGCTGATGCAGGGGCAGCAACTTCTCTGTCTCAAGGAAATTCATTATATTCAAACTGAGAATATGTTCGAGAAACCTGGAAAAAAAAAAAAAAACGATGTTATGGATATTGATCTGTAATTTTGAGGATCCGTCCTTCTACCCTTCTTATATACAGGCGTCACCTGTGCTTTTTTCCAGTCGCTTGGGCTTTACGTTGGGCAAGAGATTCACGATAAATGCAAGCTAAGTAAGGAGCCGGTACAGTAGAGTACTCTCTGTAAAACTGAATAGGAATCCCACCAGGACCTGGCGATTTATTTATTTTCAACCCATTCAGCTGCTTCACAAGCCCAGGGATGTCTATCACTATGTCCTCCATACGGGAATCTGTACGAGACTCAAATGGCGGTATGTTTGTACAATCCTCCTGCGTGAAAGATTTTTTTCAAATGCTAAATTTAAAATTTCAGCTTTCGTTTTGCTGTCTTTCGTTGCCAGGCCAGACTGATCCGTTAGTGACTGGATGGAAGCCTTTGACTCGCTTACCAATTTTACAGAAGAGCAGAATTTCCTTGGGTTTTCAGTAGGATCTTTTGCTAAGGTATGACGGTGATAGTTGTTGAATGCTTCGCACATCACTCTTTTTACAGCAGCACGAATCTCTACCAACTTTTGCCTGTCCTCATTCTCCCGATCTTTCTTGTACCGCGAGTGCAATTGCCTTTGCTTCACCAGATGATTTTATAAATTCTGACAGAATGCTCCTACCCTTCTGTCATAATTATCTTCAAAGTTCTTTTAAACTCTGATTCTAATACTGGATTCCCTATCTCCTCTGTATCAACTTCTACTACTACTACTTCTTCTATCAGGTCATCATACTCTTTTCACCTATCCGTTCTCTGCTCTACATTTCTCTGTGGAATACCCATTGTGCTCTTAATGTCACCATTTTTTTCACTTTCTTCTTCTTTTTCTTCCTTTCTCACCAAAGGTTATTGAGACACCCGCTAAACCCACTGGGCAGAACAGGTAATAGGATTGTGGAAACGGCCAAGGGTTGAAGTCAGTTTCTGCTTCTAAATGTCATTTATTGTAATTTAGAAACACTTTCATGGCTGAAGGCTAGCAATAAAATAATTCAAAAAACAACATGCAAAGTGCGATACAAAAGGCTGAGGGCCACAATTAATTTCCAAAATTTTAGAATATTTTACCATAGGCCTTTAAAGGCAGAAGGCCAACAAGAAATCTTAAAAAAATAAAAAATTGAATTAAGATAGCAATAAAATAATTTAAGACCCAAAAGGCAACTTATACAAGGTGCAACACAAATGGCAGAGGGCCACAATCAAACTTAAAAATATCAAAATATATTAGCATAATATTTAAAGACAGAAGGCCGCAATGTTTAAGCCTAAAAGATATATTTAAAAATTAATTTTGCAAAATTTTAAGAAACAAACAATAACAACAAGCTAAAAATTTAAAATAGCTGACAACAGGTAATTAAACAATGGTGGCACTCGGAAGGCCTTCATGGAGGTTGGTCTACCTTTGTTCACTTAGGTGAGACAGGTGGTGAGCCCAACTATACTTGATCCATCGGAACCCAACCAGGGAGCAGCCATGGACCGACCGACACAACTTGCTTCCCGTCAATCAGTACATGAGAACCCAAACCGGCAATGTTGCAAACGTGATAATCCACAGTGAAGTATGTATTAGCTGTCAAAAGTACACACCATGTTGGACAGCGACAATAGGTGAGGAAAGGACGCTGCCTGAAGTTACATTAGTGGCCAGGGCAGGTAACCGGAACACTAACGGCCACTAGGTAGAAAATTCCACTGGTGCACACCAAATCGTAGTTGACCCAAATAGTTAATTGCACTGCATGGCGGCTAAATCTCAGCAGTAGAACCACTCGGTGTTGCTCACCAGAAAACCTCCCCAACAGCGAACCACCACAACATGAATAGATGTGGCTTGGGTAATTGAAATCAATACTCAACTTTGACGTCCTGGGTCGGTGAACCACGAAGCTCGTAGTGATTGGACAGCTCCACACACGCTCCGACACTGCACAGAGGCTGCCAGCGGCCCCAGCCAACTGCACCACACAGAATAACTTCCCTTGTCTGCAACAACTGACCGACTGGCTGCCAGTACGCCGACAACATTTAAAACAAGTTATCAATGGAAATGACACCAACTACACATACAGTTTGACAAACACTCGCACGAAGACTTGAACAATACTCAGCAGTAATTAATCCCACACAAGGACAAATCAGGAATCGATGCGCGCACACACAGCGAGCCAAAACGCGTCGTCGACTGACCATTGATCCACCAAGACTGCGGCCCGGCTCAAGTGATGCGTGGCGGCAGTGGTTGGGCGAGCCATGTCGGGACTGCGCTCCAGACACATTTCAACTGACTGGCTGACCCGAACCCGTGGTCGAACTGCTTATCTGAACTGTCCCTCCGACAGACACCGACCGGGAAGTAATAGCAGTCGAGCACAGATACTACGAGAGTGGATGTATCGATACGCACTGCTAGTGCCGGTCACAGTGACAGTAATAATTTAAATTAACGTAATGACGTGGAAGCACGTTAGACACAGGGTGTAAAATAGCTGATGGCGGGAACACGAGCTACGCACGGCTCAGTTATCTTGACTATATATGTGGAATCAGGACTTCCAACAATAGTTTCTTTTTCAATTTATTCACATTTTTATGCAGTCACTTCACCTTGGCTTCCCTGCACTTTGCATTTATCTCATTCGTAAGTGACTTGTATTCCTGAATTTCTCTGAATATTTTTGTACTTCCTTCTTTCATCAATCAACTGCAGTTTCTCTTTATTTACCATGATTTCTTCGCAGTTACCTTCATTGTACCTATGTTCTTTCTGACTTCTGTGATTGCCCTTTATAGAGATATCCATTCCTCTTCCACTTTACCACCTACTGAGCTATTCCATATCGTAGTATCTGTAGCCTAAGAGATCTTAGTGTATCTCTTCATTCTTTAGTATGTCCCACTTCTTTGCACATTGATTCTTCCTGACTAGTGTCTTAAACTTCAGCTTATTCTTCATCACTACCAAATTGTTATCTGCTCCTGCGTACACCTTAGAAACCAGTAACCGATTTTAGAATCTATACCTGACCTTCATGTAATCTAACTGAAATCTGGACCTGTCTCCTGGCCATTTCCAAGTGTACCTCATCCTCTTGATCCTTGAACAGATTATTTGCTATTACTAGCTGAAATTTAGTGTAGAACTCAATTAGTCTCTCTCCTTCCTCGTTCTTAGTACCAAGCCCATAATCTCCTGTAACTGTTTCTTCTACTCCCCCTACAACCACATTCCAATCCCACCATGACTATTAGATTTTCATCTCCCTTTGTATACTGAATTAGGTATTCAATATCCTCATTTACTTTCTCTCTCTCTTCATCTTCGACTTGCAACGTCTTCATGGATATAACGACAAATAATATCAAGATTTAGATATATTCTTGGAATTAAAAAACATCCTACAGGAGTATGCTCAAAGGACTTAGTATATTAATAGCCACTTTTTAGTATATTCATTCTTGTATGAGATTAGTCCTCAGCAATAACTGACAACTTAGTTCAAGGGATCAATTTTAGAACTAAGAACAATCTACAAAATGAAACTTCATGGCAGATTAAAACTGTGTGCCGGACTGAGACTAGAACTGGTCCCGAGTTCGAGTCTCGGTCTGGCACACAGTTTTAATCAGCCAGGAAGTTTCATATCAGTGCACACTCGGCTGCAGAGTGAAAATCTCATTCTGTAAAATGTACAAAATCCTAGTTGTTAACCTCCAAAACATTCATATCCAGAAAGCAATGCAGCTCTCGTAATTCTAAGCATGTGAAGCTAGTTAAAACCTGAAGTTGAAAGGAGTGAGATTTTTGGGTAAATTTGAGTTTATATGAAAGGATAGGCTGGTGGGAAATTGAGGTGGTGTATTTGTTGCAGATGCCCACCGAGATAGAAATTGACACTCTATATGAGCCTATCTGTGTAATACTTACTGTCAGGGGTGGGCATAAAATTGTAATTGGATCCTCTCAGTTCACTTGTGTGTAAGGTCCTCAATCATACTGTAATCATTGGAGGTGACTATTGGATGATTAAAATCAATTAAAATAATTATAGTTTTGTAAATAGTATGAGTGATGAAATAATGGTTTCTCCAAAAATTTGTGGAACAAAAACACAAATTGGACAAAATATGCAACCACCACAAGAAAAGCATACTTGAGCATAAATCCAGACGCTAGCCAAATCTGCAGGTTGTGCTGTTGTATTTGACCACAAATGGCACCTGTGCATTGTCTCAACATGTTGCAAGTATCAGCTGTGTTCAGAACAGTGTTCTGTGTAGTTGCATTATGTAGGAGCTAAGTGAATTCCAATGCGATCAGATTGTTGATGATTGTATGGGGAGTGCTTCTGTAACCAAGGTAGCCAGAGTGTTTGCTATTTCAACAGGCACCATATCAAAGATACACACTGCATACAGGAAAAACAGAAAAACATTGCCCAGTAAATCAAAGTGTGGATGAAAGTATGTCTTGAGTGGTTTTGGCAAGACAGTCATTGAAGAAGATTGTGAGAGAAAATAAGGGGACGACAGCTGCAAACGTCGTTGCAGAACTGAATGTTGCACTCATGAACCATCAGCACCAATATAACACAAACTGAGTTCTAAAAGCTGCGAAGTGCAAGGCGGAATGGAATTCAAAAATTACTCACCATTAATGCAAATGGTTCAAATGGCTCTGAGCACTATGGGACTTAACAACTGAGGTCATCAGTCCCGTAGAACTTCGAACTATTTAAACCTAAGTAACCTAAGGACATCACACACATCCACGCCCGAGGCAGGATTTGAACCTGCAGTCATAGCAGTCGCGTGGTTCCGGACTGAAGCGCCTAGAACCGCTCGGTCACAGCGGCCGGCTTGATTCAAATGCCTGTAACAGGAAAAAGTGATGCTAAAGATGTAAATCATAGACTGTGAAGCAATGGAAGGTTGTAAAGTTGTCATTTGGTTGGATGAGTCTTGTATCACACTTTTTCCAGTTTCTGGCTGAATTTACATCCCAATAGTGAAACGTAGCAGGGGTTCAGTGATGATTTGGGTAGCCATATTGTGGTGTTTCCTGGGCACTCTTAAGATCATTTTACTGTCGAGGTTTATGTGACCATTTTGGTTGATCCCGGTCCATCCCATAGTACAGTGTTTGAGCCCCGATGTTGATGATGTGTTCCAAGACGACAGAGCTCCTGCTCACATAGCTCACATCATTCAGGACTGGTTTTGTGACTTGAGGGTGGATTGTCGCCCCTCCCCTGGCCACCATGGGCACCATATCTCAGTATCATTGAGCCTTTGTGATCTGCTTTGGAGAGAATGGTGTGCGGCTGCTATCCACCTCCCTCCTCCATCATCCTTAGCTAAACTTGCCAGTATTTAGCAGGATTAAGTTTAAGATTTCCATAAAAATCATACAGGATGTGATTTTATTCATCCTGAGATGATTGGAGGCTGTTTTCAGTGTCAAGGTGTTTCTTACATTGCATTAGTCATTGTAATGTGTTATGGTTTTGTGTCTCCATATTTTTGTCCACCTGCAGTTTGGAAATCCAATCATGACAAAAAAGATTTTGACCTGATGGTAACAAATAGATGTGATTTCCTTAAGGATGTCCACATTAAAACTGCTATCAATGACCACAGTAAATTTGTAGCAATATGATTACTGAAGTACATAGCACAGCTAAAACAAGTAGGATGATTTGTACTTTCAGTAAACTAGAGAAAGTGGCAGTCATGTCATATCCCAAACAAGCTCTCAAAAAAAAAAAAACATTTACATCTGGAGACAAGCAGTTAGAGGAACAGTGTCTCAAGTTAAAAAAAATAGTTTACCATGTACCTAGTTGAACAGTTTGTGATTAGAGGCCCCTCCATGTTGTAATCACTACAACGAAACTTCGAAAGAGACATTGACTGCTGCATAACAGGTGTAAAACAAAGCATAGGTCTACAGATAGTGATATACTGAATGAAACAGAACTGGTTGTGCAGAGGCCAATGCGCTGAAGCCTTTAATGATTACGGTAACAGAATATCATGAATGATCTCCCACAAAACCCAAAGAAATTCTGACCTGGTGTAAAAGCTGTCAGTGGCAGTGAGTTAGTGCCCAAACTGAAATTGAATATGGCAAAGCAAAAGCAGAAATGCTTAACTTTGTTTTCAAATTTTACTTTACAGGGTAATGCCCAGGAGTATATCGTAGTCCCAATTTAACTCTCATACCACTGCAAAAATTAGTGAAAGTCACATTAGTGCCAGTGGCATTGAAAAAACAGACAAAAATAATTAAAATTGAACAAAGCTGTAGGGCCCAAAGGAATCCGCATTGAGATCCTATACTGAATTTGAAGCTGATTTTGCCCCTCTTTTAACCATAAAATACCAAAGATCTTGTGAACAAAAAATTTTGCCCAGAGGTTGATAAAAAGCACAGATCACACATATCTACAGGAAGGGCAGCAGAAGTGATCCACAAAATCGTCCAGTACCTTTGACAACTATTTGTTGTAGAATCTGTAAACATATTCTGAGCTCAAACACTCTGACCAGTGTGAAAAACACTACATATAATAAATGATGTGTAATTATCTATTTAATCAAGGTGTTGCACTTTTTTAAATGGGGTATCTTATTGGTGTGTTATTGGTGCTGCTTTGCAAGTGAACAATTAAGCATCTCTTGTTTATTGCACTAGCCTTAACCGGTGTTTTTCCCTTTTTTTATTTTGTTCCCCATGCAACAAGCAAAACACGTCACGGGATGTTAAGCAATAATGTTGTCCTTCTCTTGCAGGTCTTATTTTTTGCACTTTGTATTTTCTACTTTCAGTCACGCCTTCCTGTAGCATCTTTCTGTAATTATTTTATCAACTTTCTGGAATAAACATTCCGTTAAACCCTGAGGTTGCAAAAATAAGCTGTTGCTCTGCTGGAAAGTGGTTGCAGCTTGCTTTATGTTGGAGAAGTGTTTTGAACACCACCTCCCATGGCTTCCAGAACCATAAAAAATGTACAGGAAAACTTGGGCTGTTCAAGGAAATGAGAACCAGGCCCAGGAAGAGCAATTTTAGCGAGAGGTAATCACTTCTTACAAATTCAAGTTCTCTGCAACCATCAGACCACTGCCTTTGAAGCATGAAAATCAGCTCCACCAAGTCTGAGGTGTGGATAGTAGTGAGATAACTTCCAAAGAAGACTGGAAGAAGCCAATCTTCAGTCAAGAAGACGAGTCCCAGAACTCACCAGAGAGCATCACACAGCTCAACTATATTTTGCAGATGTCGAGTACAACATGGGAGCAACTGGTGTTCACAGATGACTAACTATTTAGCCCATGATCTGATGGAAGAAAGAGGGTATGGAGACGGCCTGGGAAAGGGTATTCCCCTTGCACATTCTCATCCAGGACACCTCTTCAGAGTGTTTCTCTGGTGGTGTTGGGAGGAATCTGTATGATTGCAAGGACGGATTTGGTCTCTTACAGCACTTCTGTATGTGGAAGCATGTTGTGTCTTGTCTCCATTTATCAGTGATGTTTTTATACTAATGCATGCCCACATGCCATGAGAATTGTGCAACATATATTCGATGAAGTGAGATTCATGCTCTGGCTTGGCCTGCTCAGAGCTCTTGATTTGAATTCTGTTGATCAAGTATGGGATGAGGTGGGCAGAAGGACCTGCCAGCATTACTTGGAGACCCTACAGGAAGCCCTCGTGAAAGTATGGGAGCTGATGCATCAAGAGTATGTTACAGCATTAAGCAGGAGTATTCCTGCATGGTTTGATGTCATGACTGGTGCAAGAGGAGGTAGAACAAGCTATTGAATGTGTGAAGATAGATCTTAAGAAAACCAAAGCAAAGATGCACATACCTTCATGAGCTTCCTCAAAATGTGCTTGAAGTGTGAATCTGTTCATGTTATTTCCACATTGCTAGCATTATTTGTTTATAAAAGTCTTTTTTTTCTATTAATAGACATGTGGGACCAAATCAGAATAAATCATGAAATTGTATATTTGTACCTAATGAGGTATTTAGAACTGAATGGCCTCTTCCATGCCAACCAGCGAGGATTACGAAAACATACATCCCATGAAACCCAAGTACCACTTTTTTCACATGACATTCTGAAACCCATGGATCAAGATAGTCAGGTAGATCCATGGTTTCTTGACTTCCAAAAGGTGTTTGACTCAATACTACACGTACATTTATTATTATTGAAGGTACAATCATGGGTTAACAAGCTAGATTTGTGAACGGATCAACGATTTCTTAGTGTAGAGGACACAGCAAGTTATCTTGGATGGAGAGCCATTGACAGATGTAGAAGTAACTTCAGGAAAGTGTATTGGGGTCTTTACTGTTCATGTTGTATATTAATGCCCTTGCAGAAAGTATTAACAGTAACTTCAGGTGATGCAGTTGTCTATAATGAAACATTGACAACGTCTGCACAAATGTTCAGTTGGATCTTGATAAAATTTCAAAGTGGTACTAAGATTGACAACTTGCTTTAAATGTTCAGAAATGTAATATTGTGCATTTCACAAAACAAAACAAAAAATGTAAAATTCTATGATTACAGTATCAATGAGTCACAGTTGGAACCAGTCAGTTCATACAAATACTTGGTCAAACACTTTGTAGGGATATGAAATAGAACAATCACATAGGTTCAGTCATAGTTAAAGTCTCTTTCTTCCTCACTATGTCCAGAAAGTTTCCCCATATTTGGGGTTCTGTGTGAATTTTCTATAACTTACTACTTCCTTTTCATTTCCCATTTGGCGCCAAGAGCTCAAACATACCCATATCTTTGATGTGTGTTTTCTCTTGCCACCATTTGGTGGGTATATCTTTTTAACTGCA